>NC_134490.1:34741717-34856717 GCF_040206685.1 Ascaphus truei
CCCACTCACCCCTCTCTCTGGGTAGGGTCACCTCTTGGGCTGAGAGATAGCACAGTCTCTCTCTAGTAGAGTCCTGTTTATCGGTGAGGGATAGCTCAGTTTATGTCCTCTGTTATCTGATATTCTGTAGGTCTCTTGGTTCTGCACCTGGCTGCACAGAATGGACATGCTGACTGTGTGCTCAGGATCCTGCAGGTAACTCCCAACCTCCCGGGTGCAACTCCCAGCTCTGCACCCTATCTGGGGTAACTTCCAGCTCTGCCCCCTCTCCGGTGTAACTCCCACCTCTGCCCCCTCCCTGGGACAACTTCCAGCTTTGCCCCCTCTCTGAGGTAGTTTAGCTTTTCTCCTCGGGGTAACTCCCAGCCATGCCCCCTTCCTCTTAGAAGACCCATAGTGCCTCAGGTTTCTCTCTGCCCTGTCTACTGCTAGTTCTGCCCCTACCTGCCCCCTCCTCTCCTGAAGTTCCTTTTTACTGTCCTCTCATGCCCAGCGCTCTGTACGACCTGCTCTCTTTATCACACAGGGAGGGCTGTCCCGTTGATGTGTGTGATAGCAATGGCAGGACAGCTTTACACCATGCAGGTGACAGGGGAGAGAAGGCGGCTGACGGAGGAGTGGGGGGCTCAGTGACTGTCGGACCCCTTCTCTCTGTATATCATCTATATCTAATCTACCCAATGTCTCTTTCCTCTATCAATCCATCTCACTTCCTTTCATTCTCACTTGACTCTCTGCTCTCTATCCTTTTCTTTTCCTCTCCCCTTTCTTTTTTTCTTCTCTTCCTTTTCCCTCTTGCGTTTTCTTTTTCCGTCATTCCCCCACTCCCTTTCTCTCTCCTTTAATCCTGTTCCCACTCTCTTTCTCTCTCCTTTAATCCTGTTTCCACTCTCTTTCACTCTCCTTTAATCCTGTTCCCACTCTCTTTCACTCTGTTTTCTCACTGCCTTTCTATCTCGCTCTACCCTTCTGTCCTTTTCATATCATGTACTTGTGTTCATATTTCTCGATCTCTCTTTCCATCCATCCTTCTCTCTCTCTCTCTCTCTCTCTCTCTCTCTCTCTCTCTCTCTCTCTCTCTCTCTCTCTCTCTCTCTCCCCCTTTCTCCCTTCTCTCTCTTTCTCCCCTTCTCTCTCTATCCCCCCCTTAGCTGTCAGTGGAAGTGTTCCATGCGCTGAGATCCTGTGTGACTTCCAGGTTCCTGTCAACACAAGGGATCAAGTGAGTGATGCGTGAGTGATGCAGGGACGGACCATACAGGGAGTAGGTGGAGTGGGGTCCCTCTGTATATGGGGGGTGTCCCACCTCATACCCCCTGCTCTTTACCTGCAGGACGGATCTTGTGCCCTGTCCATGGCTGCCCAGATGTGTCACCCTGCGATGTGCCAGCTGCTGCTGCAGAGAGGGGCCAATGTCAACTGCAGGGACCTGCAGGCCGGTGAGCGAGGGGGAAGTGAGAAACGAGGAGGAGTCAGGGACAGGGTGCAAAGGGGCGCGTGATATCTACTTGGCACCTTAACCTCTTCACTGCCAGCTGGACCTGCTTCTGGCTCCTCTGGCACTGAAGCACTTACGTTACCGTATAGTATCATGGGTCTCCCTGTAGAATCCCCCCGCCCCCTCCCTACCACTGCAGGACCCCCCTGATGCTGTGAGGGCCCCACTGGCACAGAAGAGGTCACGTTACAGCATAGGAATCCCCCAGTGTATTATGGCTCTCCCTGTACTACTCGGTCCCCATCCTGCATGACCCCCTCACGTGTGCTACACTGGCTTTGAAGGGGTTAGGTTACAGTTTAGGATGCCCCCAGTGTAATATGGGTCTCCTCCCTGTACCCCGCCTCCCCGTACCCCGCCTCCCCACACCTGCAGGACCCCCCTGATGCTGTGCTGTGAGGGAGACAGCACAGACACTACCCGCATGCTGCTGCTGGCCGGGGCTCGGGTCAGCCTGGTGGATTCCCTGGGGCACGACGCTTTGCACTACAGCAAAGCCACGGGGAACAGCCACGTGCATCGTGTCCTGCAGAGCGTTGCACAGCCAGGGGCAGAGCAAGACCAGGGGCAAAGTGCGTTGCAGAGCATTGCACAGCCAGGGGCAAATTCCTGCCAGTCACACACTAAAGAAATAAATTGCACCCCAAGAAAGAGAAAGGCTCCGGCACCCCCTGCACCACCAAAACAGGTAAGAAAACCCGCACCCTTCAACTACCTTCTCCCTATACCTTCTCCTATTGCTCCCTATAACTCCTAATATTGCTCCCTATAACTCCTCCTATTGCTCACTATAACTCATCCTACTGCCCCATATAACCTCTCCCTATAACTCCTATTGCCCCATATAAGCACTCCCTATAACCCTCCCTATTGCCCCATATAACCACTCCTTATAACTCCTATTGCCCCATATAACCTCTCCATATAACTTCTCCTATTGCCCCATATAACCGCTCCCTATAACCCCCCCCCATTGCCCCATATAACACCTCCCTATAACTCCTATTGCCCCAAATAACCATTCCCTATAACTCATCCTATTGCCCCATATACCCGCTCCCTATCTTGTCTTATTGCCCCAAATAACTATTCACTATAACTCTTCATGCTGCCTATAACTCCTCCTATTGCTCCCTATAATACCTGACACCAGTGTATTATGCAGACCCAGTGCAGTGAAACCCTGGGGATCTCACAGTTTGGGGGCAGGTGTTCTGAGTTTACCTGTGTGGAGGGTACAGAACTTCTCCTGTGGCCCCAAGGCCCCGTGTGCTGTCTCCCTGTCCTCTCTCCCCGGGGAGCCTCCGCATGGGATGTGCTAACCCTGCTTTCTCCAGTCCCCTCCTCAGCAGGCTGCCCCAGCTACGAAGGATAAGAAGAGCAGCAAAGGGCGGGATCGAGGCAGAACCAAACCAGAGAGGAAGGTGAGCTTCTGATACCCCCACCCTCTGATATCTGCCCCTCACACAGCTTCTGATACCCCCACCCTCTGATATCTGCCCCTCACACAGCTTCTGATACACACACCCGCCGATATCTGCCCCTCACACAGCTTCTGATACCCCCACCCTCTGATACCTGCCCCTCACACAGCTTCTGATACCCCACCCTCTGATATCTGCCCCTCACACAGCTTCTGATACCCCCCACACTCTGCTATCTGCCCCTCACACAGCTCTGATACCCCCCACCCTCTGCAATCTGCCCCTCACACAACTTCTGAAACCCCCACCCTCTGCTATCAGCCCCTCACACAGCTTCTGATACCCCCACAATCTATCTGCCCCTCACACAGCTTCTTATACCCCTACCCTCTGCTATCTGCCCCTCACACAGCTTCTGATTCCTCCCACCCTCTGATGACTACTCCTCACACAGCTTCTGATTCCTCCCACCCTCTGATAACTGCTCCTCACACAGCTTCTGATACCCCCGATCCTCTGCTATCTGCCCTTCTCATAGCTTCTGAGTCAGGAGCAGAGCACACCTGTCACTCAGGAGAAGAGCCTGCCTGTCACTCATGAGAAGAGCCTGCCTGTCACTCAGGAGAAGAGCCTGCCTGTCACTCAGGAGAAGAGCCTGCCTGTCACTCAGGAGAGGAGCCTGCCTGTCACTCAGGAGAAGAGCCTGCCTGTCACTGTGGAGCAGAGCCTGCCTGTCACTCAGGAGAAGAGCCTGCCTTTCACTCAGGAGAAGAGCCTGCCTGTAAATGTGGAGCAGAGTCTGCCTGTCACTCAGGAGAAGAGCCTGCCTGTCACTCAGGAGAAGAGCCTGCCTGTCACTCAGGAGAAGAGCCTGCCTGTAACTGTGGAGCAGAGTCTGCCTGTCACTCAGGAGAAGAGCGCACCTGTCACTCTGGAGCAGAGCGCACCTGTCACTCTGGAACAGAGCCTGTCTGTCACTTGGGAGCAGAGTGCACCTGTCACTCTGGAGCAGAGCACACCTGTCACTCTGGAGCAGAGCGCACCTGTCACTCTGGAGCAGAGCGCACCTGTCACTCGTGAGCAGAAGGGGAGTGAAAAGCAGCAGTTTCCAGCAGAAGAGGATGAGCAGGACCCCCTCCAGCTGCTGCTTCTACAGGTCAGCTACAGACCGATAACCCACGGAAAGGGTTAATGTGGGCTGGTATCTTCCACTTTCCATCTCTCTTCCCCCTGCCCCCCCCCTGCTTTTCTCGCTCCCACATTTCTCTCCCCCCTCCCCTTTTTCTCACTCAGCAGGTGCAGGAGTTACAGGATCGCTTGGCGCACAGTGAGAATATTAAGGAGAGAATGACAGCTGAGGTAGAAGCGCTCAGGATTCAGCTATCAGTCCTAGAGGTGAGAGAACCATGACCTGTCAGTCCTGGGTGTGAGAGGTCCATGACCTGTCGGTCCTAGAGGCAAGAGGCCCATCACGTGTCAATCCATATGTGTATATAAATACATATACAATATATATATATATATATATTATATATATATTACCGTCCAAAAGGGTATACAAAAAAGGAAAAACCAGGACAGGCACTCCTAAGTTTAAAATAGTGATATTTATTAGCTCAACGTTTTGAAACGTTGAGCTAATAAATCTATGTAATATATATATATATATATATATATATATATATATATATATATATTAGGGAAAAGACAAGTAGAAGTTTTTAGAACAGTGGCCATCTTTAAGGTGATCTATTTCTGTAATATATATCTGCAGAATAAGAAAGTGTTCCTTCCTTCTAACACCTCCCCCCTCTTTCCTAGAATGTGATTCAGCCACCGACCCCCAGTGCAGGAACAGAGCAGAGCACGTTGCATCTGACAGGTACGCAGAGTAAAGGCCATCTCACAGCTACACAGAGCATCTCACAGCTACACAGAGCATCTCACAGCTACACAGAGCATCTCACAGCTACACAGAGCATCTCACAGCTACACAGAGCATCTCACAGATACACCCACAAAAAGCACAGAGCATCTCACAGCTACACAGAGCATCTCACAGATACACCCACAAAAAGCACAGAGCATCTCACAGCTACACAGAGCATCTCACAGATACACCCACAAAAAGCACAGAGCATCTCACAGCTACACAGAGCATCTCACAGATACACCCACAAAAAGCACAGAGCATCTCACAGCTACACAGAGCATCTCACAGATACACCCACAAAAAGCACAGAGCATCTCACAGCTACACAGAGCATCTCACAGATACACCCACAAAAAGCACAGAGCATCTCACAGCTACACAGAGCATCTCACAGATACACCCACAAAAAGCACAGAGCATCTCACAGCTACACAGAGCATCTCACAGATACACCCACAAAAAGCACAGAGCATCTCACAGCTACACAGAGCATCTCACAGATACACCCACAAAAAGCACAGAGCATCTCACAGGTACGCAGAGCATCTTAGGTATGCAGAGCATCTCACAGGTACGCAGAGCATCTCACAGGCACGCCGAGAACAGAGCATTTCACAGGTATGCAGAGCATCCCATCGCTGTGCAGAGCATTTTACTGATATGCAGATAATCTCAAAGGTACATACACTGCAGAGCATTTCACAAGTACGCAGTGCACAAAGCTTCTCACAGGTACGCAGAGCACAAAGCATCTCACAGGTACGCAGAGCATCTCATAGGTACGCAGAGCAAAGGGCATCGCACAGTTATGCAGAGCATCTCACAGGTATGCAGAGCGAAGGGCATCGCACAGGTAGGCATAGTGTTGCTTAACCCCCATGATCCCACCTGGGGGAACTTAAATCAGCCAATCAGAACATTCCATTTGACTCTCCCTTCAGGGGGCTCTGCGGAACTGCTGAGGGAGCTGCAGGGAGAGGTACAGGATCTGAGAGCTCAGAACGAGGAGCTGCAGGACAAGATCCAGGTGTGTACAGGGCAGAACAGAGCAACGCTCTGCTGGGGAGAGAAGAATAAAGTGAAGGTCTGCAGGAAAGGCATAACTGAGCGATTCTCTGCATTGGGTGGGTGACTGTATCACCGCTCTGCAGGGGAGGGGGAGAGCGATGCTCTGCAGGGAAGAAGAGATCAGAGCGATGCTCTGCAGGGCGTGCAGGTTGTACTGGGGAGGGAGTCATCTTCTCTCTCTCCCTCCAGATCTTGGAGAATTACGAGCGGGATGAGAGTGACATTGAGAGCACTGCAGACTTCATCCCGCTCATCCTGTATGACTCCCTGCACAGCGAGTATGAGCGGGCGCGGGAGCAGCTCTGTGAGGCACAGCATGCTCTGCAGGCTTTGCAGGGCTCTGCAGAGCGCCCCGCCTCCCCCTCCTGTAAGCTGATCCCCGCTGAGGCCTATCAACAACTCCGGTCTGAGCACGAGGAGCTGACACGGACCCTTCAGGAGCAGGGAGGGGCTTGGGGGCCCGATGGGGAGGGGAAGGAACTGAGGAAGAGGCTGCAGGAGAGTGAGAAGCGATGCACAGAGATGCAGGAGGAGGTGAAGAGGCTGCAGGAGAGTGAGAAGCGATGCACAGAGATGCAGGAGGAGGTGAAGAGGCTGCAGGAGAGTGAGAAGCGATGCACAGAGATGCAGGAGGAGGTGAAGAGGCTGCAGGAGAGTGAGAAGCGATGCACAGAGATGCAGGAGAAGGTGAAGAGGCTGCAGGAGCAGATCCAGCTGGGCATCCTGAGCATGGAGGATGTAGGAGAGAGTCCAGATGAGAGGAGAGAGGTCAGGGGGGAGGAGGCTGAGCACTGGGAGGAGAAGAGAGAGCACAGGGAGGTGAGAGAGAGTGGGGGAGAGAGAGAGGAGGGGAAACAGGCACAGGAAGAAAAGGGCAGAGAACAGAAGAAGCTGAGAGAGGCACAGGACCAGAGTAAGAAGTTTCAGAAAGAGCTGAGTGCTGCACAAGAGGAGCTGAGAGAGGCACAGAAGCAGAATAAGAAGCTGCAGAAAGAGCTGAGAGAGGCCCATGAGCAGAATAAGATGCTGCAGAAAGAGCTGAGAGAGGCACAGGACCAGAATAAGAAGCTGCAGAAAGAGCTGAGTGCTGCACAAGAGGAGCTGAGAGAGGCACAGGAGCAGATTAAGAAGTTGCAGAATGAGCTGAGTGATGCACAGGAGGAGCTGAAAGAGGCACAAGCTGAGCTGCTCTACAGGGAGCAGCAGGTTCAGGGTCTGGAAGGGGAGCTCAGAGATGAGTTGAGTGCAGTGCAGCGTGAGAGGGATGAGAGAGTGCAACTGGTGGTGCAGTGTGAGAGGGCAGAGAAAGAGCTGCAGAGACTGAAAGGAGAGAGCCAATCAGGGGAGCAGAGGGAGACACGGGAATTGCAAAGGCTACGCCAGGAGGCACAGGATCTGCAGGGGGAGAGGGAGAAGTTGCAGAGGGAGGCACAGGACCTGCGGGGTGACAGGGAGAAGTTGCAGAGGGAGGCACAGGACCTGCGGGATGAGAGGGATGAGCTGCAGAGGGAGGCACAGGAGTTACGTGAGCAGCTGAGCTCAACGCGGCTCCACCAAGCAGACTCCAGAAAGCAGCACGATGAGGGGGGGTCCCTACGCCAGGCCCAGGGACAGCTGGCACAGACACAGGAGCGGCTCTCCCGGGCGCTGCATGAGCTGCAGAGCCTGCAGGAGGATGCGGTGCCCACACGGGTGCACAGGCAGCAGCAGGAGGCGCTGACCTGCGAGGCACAGGACCTGAAGATGAAGGTGAGGCAGCTGGAGCAAAAGCTGCAGGGCCGGGAGCGGGAGACGGCGCGGCTGCAGCAGGAGCTGGACGCTCAGCAGGCGGAAGACCAAGCGTGCGGAGCACTAAGGAGCGAGGTCGCTTCCCTGACACAACGGCTGAGCGAGCTGAGCAAACGTCACGAGCGCACAAGCACAGAGGTGTTCCAGGTGCAGAGGGAAGCACTCTTTATGAAGAGTGAGAAGCAGGCGGCTGAGGAGCAGCTGGAGCGAGTGCAGAGAGAGCTGGAGAGCGTTTGCAAGCAGCTCAGAGACCTGCAGGAGGAGGGCGACCACGGGAAGGCAGAGCGGTCAGGGGAGAAGGACCGGAAGGTGAGAAGTCAACGTCAGGTGGACAGGGGCATCTCTGTTCTCTCCAACATCCCCACTCCCCACTGCACCATTATTTATACACCTTTCTCCCAACAACGTCTTTACCCCGCTATAAAAAACACACACACAAATCCTCTATTCACATCCTCTACATACTCCTTCCCGCTGCCGGGGATCTCCCCTAAACCTGAAGCCAGACATACACACCTGATCTCACTCATGCCTCCCAGCCATCTCTTCCTCTGTAAATGGTGTTAACCTTTTCATTTAATACTGACCTACCTTGAATCTCACCCCACAAATCAAGTGTCCCAATAGCCTGCACTCGTGGCTAGTGTCCCACACTCAGTCACTCCTACCACCCATTGTGACCAAGCACTGCCATTTACAGCATTTATTCCCTCACCTACTGTCTCTGTAAATTCCCCATTAAATCTCTTAGACTGTAAGCTCTTCGGGGCAGGGATTTCCTTTCCTATTGTCTGATTTTGCTGCACTTATTGTATAATTATAATTCCCTGTACTGTATTCTTTGTCAAGCGCCGAGTACACTTTTGGCGCTATATAAATAAAGACATACAATACTCTGCTGCTCTCTTTCCTGCTCTGCTGCTTTCTCCCGCTCTCTGCTCTTGCTGTTTCCACTCTCACCCTTCTGGGCTTTGTGACTGTCTCAGATCTCAGAGTTATCCCGGGAGATCCTCAGTCTGAGGGAAGCTCTGAACAGCCAGTCTGAGCAGCCTGGTCTGGAGCAACAACCGCAGAAGAGGCTCAGGGAGCCGCAGAGGGAACAGGAGCAGCAAAAGAAGGACAGGGAGCTGGAGAGTCTGCGGCACAGACTGAAAGTCACCGAACAGAAGCTGAGAGTGAGTGTTACAGGAGCCAGGGCTGCTGTAGTGCTGGGGGAGAGAGGGGGGTACTAGGTGCTGGGGAGGTGATGTGCATAGGTGCTGAGGTTTCTATGTGCAGTGCATGCTCATGTCAGGGTAGTTGGTGTTCTGGGTGCTGGATGCTATGAGGGCAGTGGGTGCTGCAGATTTCCATGCTTGTATAACAGGCCTTTTTTCCATGACTGCAGGAAGGCGAGAGACATCACAGCTCCATTGTTGCAATTTACAGGACACACTTACTGACAGCAGTGCAGGTGAGAGGGAGCGATGTACCAAGGGAACGGGGTGTTACAGTGTGCGGATCGCATGTGTCTATACTGTGCATCTATACCAGGCATCAGAAAATGCACATCCTATACATTTCTGTATATGTGTGAGCTC
Organism: Ascaphus truei; assembly: GCF_040206685.1. Lineage (NCBI taxonomy): Eukaryota > Metazoa > Chordata > Amphibia > Anura > Ascaphidae > Ascaphus > Ascaphus truei. Next base: position 34,751,009 of record NC_134490.1, read on the forward strand.
TTGTTCGTGTATATATGTGTGTGTGTGTGTGTGTATATATATCTATATCTATATCTATATCTATATATATATATACACATGAAGGTCAGTCAGCACACTGTAGTAGAAAAGGTTGTAATAGCAGATGCTAGTCCCATAGAGAATAAGTATGATACGAACCAATCCAAAGACCAGTAAAGAGACAGCAGACCGCACGGGGTTAATCCAAAAATCTATATTCACAACATGAAATACACGTAAGCCAACGTTTCGGTCCCACAGAGAGACCTTCCTCAGTGGCACGGCCCTGAGGAAGGTCTCTCTGTGGGACCGAAACGTTGGCTTACGTGTATTTCATGTTGTGAATATAGATTTTTGGATTAACCCCGTGCGGTCTGCTGTCTCTTTACTGGTCTTTGGATTGGTTCGTATCATATATATATATATAGATATATATACACAGTATATTTATATATATATATATATATATATATATATATATATATATTCTGTGTATTTATACCATCTGTTCCTGCTCCTGTTTCAGGGTCAGATGAATGAAGATGCCCTGCGGATCCTAAACCAAATCCTACAGATGCAGCTGCAGAATGGACACTGACCACGGTCTGAAAGACCCAATTATGATCACCAGCCTGGGGGAGCATTATGCTATGCTCAGTATGGGGGGGCAGGGATCCCCAACATTCACCTGACAGTATGCCAGCAGACTGCAGGGAGCTCACGCTGCTCACTCCTAAATCCGCTGCCCTTCACGCCCTGCGTTTCCCCCCTCCCCATCACCTTTTCTATCAGTCTGAAAATGTTACATTTCTGGTTTGTTTTTTCTCTTGTGTGTTTATTTCATGACCCTGTATTGTGGCCTCCGTTGTACTGGACAGTGGAACTTGTTGACACCATATAAATAATGCTAACAGTGTTACAAAGACAAAGAGCCTAAACCATGGACCACAAAGTAACCGTCAGAGGCTCAAATGGTCGAACTCCTGCAGTGATATAGGAAATACTGGACCCAATATCACATATGAAAGAACAAAATATCTTGAAAACGATAGGTAACTCCCAATGTATTATTTCCTGCTAAAACATTTTATAAATAAATAGATATCCAATAATATGCAAGATTATCTAGATTGCCACTATGGTTGACATTAAAATGATGCAAAATGAAAGTATTCGGTAGCGGTGCATGGGAGTGACGGTCAGTAGCACATCATGCAGGCGATATACAGGACTGATCCTGGAATCGTACACCCAGAAATCAGGAGCTCGTCTCCTTACTAATTGGTTACAGACTTGGACTGGCCTACTGGGGAAATACCTAGGAGGGCCACAGCCCTGGTTACCCCCCCCCCTCCCCCAGCAGGCATAGCATGCGGTGGCAAATTCCAATCCCAAACTTATCCAACCTCCCCTCTCTACAATCACATTGGCACGGCTACTCGCCCCTTTGGTAGGAGGAAATGGAGGGGAGAGGTGGACTTCGTTAGCGTCCACGCACTGGATGAAGGAATACTGGGTGAGGGTTTTGTTGCCATGGGTTCTTGGTGGTTGTGGTAGAGGGGGTTTGGGAATAGGATTCTCCAGTGGGGTGGGAACATCGGAGGGGAGAGCTTACAACCAGATTCCCTGGTGGGCCCCAGCAGTCTGACACCGATTGTCTGTTTTCCCAATGAACCAGCTGGGCCAGAAATAGAATAACAAAGTACGTGTTCTCACGTGAGATGTTTGTGTGCCGTTGTGTGGCAGCCCACAGCCCGAGATTGCAGAACACATGACGACTCCTTCCTCACACAGTGAATCCCCTGAGTCCATCTACGGGAATACTATGTGGGAAAATACAGTGTGTAACGACCAATCACGGGAAAGGATGAGGGTTTTGGCACAACTCGTGTTTTAACTCCTTGGCAGAGTGATGCTCTGCAGATCTTTAGATTCTATCTATTTAGTGGAGTGACGCTCTGCAGGTCTGTTTAGTGGAGCGATGCGCTGCAGATTTGTATAATGAAGTGATGCTCTGCAGGTCTGTAGATTGTACATAGTTAACAGCGTGCTTATTCCTCATCTGATTGTTCAGAGATTCCCAGGTGTTTCCTGAGTGGGAAATAATAGGAAGTGAAAGGACGGAGACCCCCTCATGTCGCATGCAACTCGCCATCACCGTATGCACAGCAACACACATAACACCCTATCTGCACATAACACATCCTCGCTCAGCTCACAAACACACACTGCTCTAGTTCTGCTGATGGTGAGTGCATGCCTGATTATATTTTCTTACTGTGTTACCTCCGCTGATCTCTTCTATCAGAGAAAGGGGGAGGGGGAGGTGGGGGTGACGTTCCCCAGGGGCATCAGCAGGTGCAGCATGGAAGCATGAAATATCACAGACTTTGGAGGGTGGGAGGCTTGAGGGAAACATGAGGAAGTCCTACACTGAAAAGAGGGTGGATTCATGAAACAGCCTCCCAGCAGAGGGGATGAGAGCTGATATCTCCCAACATTTATTCTTTAGCAGGTACTGTACCTATTATTCAGGTCCTCTACCTAATGGAAAATATGCTCTTTTTGTACCTACTACTGTATTTCCTGTGTTGGAGAAGATAAGAGATACACTTTCTGCACTCACTGATTGAGCCTCGGAACCTTCAAAATGAGGTCCTCTTGTCAATTTATATACTAAAATGCTACATATTATATATATATATATATATATATATATATATATATATATATATATACACAGTATATATATACTTAAATGCTAAATAGATCTGATACATATAGAGGGAAATATTCCTCCTTTAAAGTGTATCAGTACATACTACAAATATTGTATTGCTAAAAGGGTAATCTGCTTATATTCATGGGTTGGGGTATTGGGTAGGCTGGGATGGGGAGTGGTCCTTATCTGTTTTTTTATGTTCACATTGCTTGTCTGGTATAACCCATCAGGCTGCTCTCTTTTCAGGTGCCTGTGATGGGTCCTGGGAGCCAGAGGATGGTCTGGGCTGTGACCCTTGCAGTCTTGCTGCTCCTGTTCTGGCCTGGAACCCTGGGACACGAGGGTAGGCCATGGCAACTGTCTCAGTCAATCAGAGCACTACGAAACAAAATAGTACCCAAGCCAAGAAAAATGGAGTGCTCTGATTGCTTGATGGAAAAGTCCTGATATATAAATATCTATATATAATATAATTTAATATTGCTCTCCCATTAGCTCTGCTGTGATTGATTATTGCTGTTCTCTCCTCCCTCATGGCCAAGATATGTTAGTAAAGTCAATGTTTTTTGCAGCTAAAATGTTTTCTGTGTGTGCTGTCCCCTAAGTTTTTTCATGTAATTTGTTGATATCTCTGAGGGGATATCTGCAGCACTTAGGCAACTATATTAATCTATTTTCTCTACACATCCCTCTCAATTCCCAATCGCACGAACTAAGAGATGTGAAAGGGTTCATGAGATTGGGCAGAGCACTCTACTTGTTGGGAATGGCAAGGGATGTGTAGAGAAAATAGATTAATATAGGACATGGTGCCTATGCGCTCCAAATATCCCCTCATAGATATCAACAAATTACATGAAAAAAATATAGGGGTCAGCACACACAGAAAACATTTTAGCTGCAAAACTCATTTACTAAATGTAAATATAAATATCAATTCTCACAGGAACTGCAGATTGTTTGGGGACAGTATGTCCCTTACTCTGGCTAGTCCCTCTGGGAACTTTTGCATGTCTTAGTGACTGTGAATGGCAGCAGCCATTATAACCTCCCAGGAAGCTGAGTTAGTTAATGCGAGATCGAGCTCCGTTACCCCTTATTGGAACTTAGTGAATCTCTCCTTAGCTGACAGAGAGATGGGATATCCAGGGATGTGTTGGTAAATGTGTATGTCCCAGTTAAGCTCCCAGAGACCCTGTAGACATTTCTATGTGATGTGGGAGCTCACCAGACTGCGCATCCTCATCTCTCCGCCCAGTCGAAGCTCCGCTCACCCTGCAGTACAAGCGAGTGGGGACAGATGTGGCTCTACACTGTGATGCCTCCTCATCTGGCGTGTATTGGAAGATGAATGGGGAAAGGATCCATGGCAGCGAGAGCGTGCAACTAAACGGGACCCAACTCATGCTATTCCACGTCCGGCAGGACCAGGGGGGCAACTACAGCTGTCACCTGCCCCACACTGTGAAGACCCTGACACAGATACAGCTACAGCTGGGACGTGAGTCTTATGTCCTCTCGCCCTCCCTACACTAGGAGACCCGTGGATGTTTGCGGTATATTAGGAGCACTGTCAACTCTCACTCACTGGCGTGAGTGTAACTCATTAGTCTGGGGCCATGGTCCCGCAGACAGTGCGGACGCCTTAAGGCAGTGTTCACGTCCATGTGGCGTGTGGGAGGGGGCGCACATTGCGCAAAAAATCAGTTCAAACTGATTTCTTGGCGCGACAGGCCGGTCACGTGAGCGGTTCACCCAATGAGGGCAAACCAGCTCCGTGACGCCCCTCACGGCCCGTCCAGCATGGCCTGTCCACCATGGCCAGGGAAAGCACACGCTTACTTCACAGCCTCTGTGCGGGCGAAGGCACCATGGCCCCTGCCTATAAGGTGGTCTTACTCAGTAGGCTATCTAACTCATTAAAAGGCTGTCTCACACATTAAAAGGCTGTCTCACACATTAAAAGGCTGTCTCACACATTAAAAGGCTGTCTCACACATTAAAAGGCTGTCTCACACATTAAAAGGCTGTCACACACATTAAAAGGCTGTCGCACGCATTTAAGGGCAGTCACACTCATAGAATGATATTCTCACTCATATTTAAATAAAAACACCATCTCGTAGAACTTGATGCAATCTTTTACAAGTCTGATTTTCTCCATTAAAATGTTGTGTTTACCCCCTTTCTGTTCTTGGGTGGTGGTGGGTGCAGGTGCTGGGTCTAGAGAGTCCTGGATATTAGTGGGAGGAGTGCAAGTTGGCGGCACAGGCCGACCTGGGCACACTGACCGGGGCCTGGGGTGCCCTGGATATTAGAGGGTTGGCGGTGTAAGGCCAGCTCTGTGGTGGTGGGTGGAAGTTCTGGGTCAGGAAACTCCTGGATATTAGTGTGTGGGGTTTGGATGTGCTGGGTCAGGATAGCCCTGGATATTGATGGGTGGATGTTAGGAGGTGCACAGCTGTCTCTCCAATGTCTGGACCAGTGTCAGGTGTCTCATTGCATGTCCCTGTATCCCCAGACCCACCGGAGAAGCTGCACATCCAGTGTTGGGCCATGAGTTACCCCGAGAAGCTGCGCTGTACATGGAACATTCTGCCTGGAACCCACCTAACCACCTCCTTCACCAGTACCTACAGGTGGCCACACCTAACACATACAGCAAACCAGCCTGCTTCTTATCTCTATTTCTATCATGCATCTTATTTACTGAACGTTAAGACACTTGAGAATTGGGTTACCACCAGGTAATGCCAATGTGGGGCAACATGTGTATCTGTCTAACCATCCTCCGGTGATCTTTTTGACCTGCAGGTTGGGTCTGGTGGGTCCTGATCCCCCCGGTCAGTGTGTCCAGTCTGCGCTAGATCCAAGCAGCTGCATTATTAGTGACTTCCAGATGTTCGCAGACTCCCCGTACCTGCTGAATGTGACAGCCACCAACCCGCTGGGCTCCCTCACACAGCTGCTTCCCTTCGTCGTGGAGAACATCAGTAAGCAGAGGGGGGAGGAGGACTTACATGGGGCAGTTAGCAGTGCTACTAACCTACGCTGGACATTTCTTTATTCAAAGAAAATGATTGATATTGTAATTGTTAACACATTTTATCTTCGACAAATTAAAACTTTATAAACAAAAATCACAAATTGAACAAGGCAGAAATTCAGGAAAATAGGTAAAAAAAACTAGAATACAGTCAATTTTGTGCCCAGGTGCTCAGCAGGGTGATTGGCATAGTAAATGGCTGGCAAATGGTCATCTCTCATAGGTCTTCACCAAATAGGTAAAGATTTATTAAGCGCAACATTCAACGTTTCGGTCCAATCAATTGATTTGTCTTGAGAAACGTTGAATTTTGTGCTTAATAAATCTTGAACTAATATGTTAATCTATGAGTGCTGCCCATTTCCATTGGCTGTGTACAAGTGCTCCTCGCTATCTGGCGGTCCGTTATCCGTCGAGCGGATTATCTGACGCCAGATAATGCATTCCGCTGAACACATTATCCGACGTTCACAGCCGCAGATTAACATTGGATACGCAATCCGACGGCGGTTTGCGGGATGGATTCGGGTGGATAACCGAGGACCACCTGTATTTATATCAATATATATATATATATACAGTCCAAATTGTATTTATAGATGACTTCTCTCCCTGTGTTGTCTGGCTTCCATGTTCAGCACCACTGTTATTTCATGGTATTTTGATCACCAGCATTGTTCCATAACTGGGGATTAAAATGCCATGAAAAAACAGTGGTGCTGAAATTGGAAGCAGTAGGACAGAAAGAGATGCCTGATGACATCACAATCTGTTTGTCACCTCACAGTATGGAGTGTTTGTTACATGTCAGCATGTTTATGGCATCAGAGTGTAACATAGTGATATCACTGCATGATTATGACCTCACCGCGTTTCTGACATCACAGTACGCCCAGACCCCCCCGAAGATGTCACCCTGTCCCCCATCCCCGGGCAGAGCAAGAAGTTACTCCTGCGATGGAGCCTCCCCCAATCCTGGCCCCTGCCGGAGTATTTCCCCCTCAAATATCTGATTCAATACAAGAGAGCGGGCACTGGGTCCTACAGAAAGGTGAGAGAGGGGTCACTTAGTGTAACTGGCACTTTTATTTGTCGCTGCATCCTCTCACTGTCCTCTTTGCTCTTTCTGTTCCTGTCCCCATGCTCCCTGTCACTGCCCGTGCCGTCTTAACGCATGGGCACGCTGGGCAGTGGGCTGGGCATGGGCACGCTGGGCAGTTGCCCGGGGGCCCCACGAGCATAGGGGCCCCATGCTAATCTATGCACAGACCAGAATGTAACACTAATTTTCCGATCACCCGCCTCCACATTCAAATCTCCCGCTAACTCGGTAGGAGAAAAATTACGACTTGTAGCGGAGAGTTGGCACGTCTGCATTCGCGGGAGAAATGTTGCCGTTTTTATTGCTTGCAATGTTATGGAAGCAGAATATTGTAACGGATTTGCGGGAGGCAATTAACGGTTTTGTTGGAGGTACCAATAAATATAAGTTTATTTTATCGATAATTTCAATTTTTATTCCTGTGAGTGGTTGTGTAGGCAGGGCCCAGTGCACTGCTTTGCCCGGGGGGCCTATAATGCTGTTACGGCCCTGGTCACTGCCCCTTTTCTCTGTTACCTGTGCTTTCTGCTACTTCTCTCTCATTGTCACCCAATCATCCTTGTCACTGTCCCTTTTCTCTATCACTCTCCCCTCTGTCCTTTGACTGCTACATACTGTTGAGAACTTTCACTGAAAGGCAGTCTTACTTCACTGAGTATCACATCTCTCTCAGTGGCTGGGAGCTCCTTTCTCCTGGTTCCGGTTCTGATCTGCCTCCCTCTCCCTCACAGATCGGTCCCTACGAGCAAACCTTCTTCATCCTGTCAGGGGTCCGGCCAGGGTCTGTGCTGCAAGCGCAAGTGGCGGCCAAAGATTTCACCGACTCTGGCGAGTACAGTGAGTGGAGTGCAATGGTGACGGGAAGGCCATGGGTGCAACCCTAAGTTGCGGGAATCTGCGGACGCTCCATGGGGACAGACACATCCCTGTATTACCACATAGGGTAATCGCTTCAGCAAAGCCTGTACTCCTGGCTGGGGGAAATGTATCAATGTAAATAAAGTGAGAATTAAAGTTTGTGTTGATGCATCGCTTCAGTTTCTGCTCTCATGTGCTTCAAACGCAAGTTGTTGACCAGAGAAAGTTCTGCCACTTCAGACCTTGCTGGGTTTTTTAATGCAAATACAAGATATAAAAGTGGTGCACGGAGGAGTTTGATCCATCTCATAATCTACACGCAAAACTTGGGAGCAAAGACCTAGATACATTGACGTAGAGACACAAGATGAAAATTATGCAATTTTTGTCAATTTTGCTTTCATTTTGCCTGGAGAGAGCGTGCGAGTGTATACGTGTGTCAGATCTTACTGTATGTTACCGATACAGGCCAACCTGATTCATTCATGCATTCCTCAAATGGGAATATAATAAAACATTTAACAAGAGCAGCAGCTAAGAGCAGAAGCATTTCTGCTTCAACCCCAAATCACTGAGACTGGCTGAGTGCATATGGGTCTGTGCATCAATGTGAAACATCTCAGGTTTGGGTTGACTAATAAAATGAAAGTGATTCATAAAGTGACATTTTAAAGATGGCTGTCCCTGGGTTGAAAGTGAACATGATGGGCTGTCTGAGGTCACGTGGTACCAGTTATGGGGTCTCCTCTAATTTAAGTACTGTACTTAAATGTATGGCTGGAGCAGGGTCTGGTTTCCATAGTAACGATAGTATACCCAGTGATATATACGTCAGTGCCCGAACAGCCAATCACTGCCCAGGCTCTGGCGGGCCAATGAAAAGTGACCTTGTTTATCCCGCCTTCCGACCACACCAATCAGTATGAGCCGGGCGGGCCCGTGCATCCGACGCTTTTTGTCTGCGCCGCTAGGAAGCTGCTGCCGGAGTGTGTGAGGAGGAAACATGTCGGAACGCAAAGTGTTAAATGTGAGAACTGTGGAGGAAACATTGGGGGATTACCGGGACAGGGGGAACCAGGGCCGGCACCAGGCGGTGACCTGACACCGGGGCGCTCCTTGTGTGTGCTGATGTTTTTGGGACCCCTATATATGTGGTGTGACCTACGCTGTGAGGGGGAAGCTGTAACTGAGCGGAACCAGAATCTGTATCTATTTTCCTCACCTTTAAACCCTTTCCCCCAGATCTCTTAACCCCACCAATGACCTATATCTTCATCTGTACCCTTTAGATTGTATGTTTTCGGGGTAGGGACTACTTTTACTAATGTTACTTTTGTCTGAACCGCATATTCCCATGATGTGTTATTTGTATTATTTGTTATTTATATGATTGTCACATGTATTACTGCTGTGAAGCGCTATGTGCATTAATGGCGCTATATAAATTAAGATATACATACCGTACCTCGTGCCCCAACATCATCCCCCCCTCTCCTCTAGTCTTCTGATCTCTCTCCTCATGCTCCTCCTTCCACACCCTCTCTCTCTTCCCCACCCTGTGCTGTGTCTCCTTTTGTGTCTCGTTCTTTCTCTGACCACCTCTCTCCATTCTCTTAGAAATATTACCCCCCGGATTTTGATCCGTCTAAGATCCCGAAGTTGAAGCTTCCGAAGGACCGGCAGTATGTGGTACGTCTTATGGCTCCGTTCAACATGAGGTGAGAGAGTGCGACTTGCTTATTGTTGTACACAGCTTGTTTTGCTGCCACTTTGTGCTGCCTTCCTCTCCTGACCCCCACTCATTCCACTCCAACCGTCTCTCATCCCCGGTAGGTGCAAGACTTGCGGTGAGTACATTTACAAGGGCAAGAAGTTCAACGCCAGGAAGGAGACAGTGCAGATTGAAGAGTACCTGGGACTCCCCATCTTCCGCTTCTACATTAAATGCACTCGTTGTCTTGCCGAGATCACCTTCAAGGTACCAAGAAACCTAAACAATCAAATCTCTTACAGTGAAGATCAGGACTACGGCAGAGGTTAAAGGGTTACTACCAGCAGGAGTTCAAACCAATCGGCTCTTATTCTCAAAGCTGGAAAAATATCGCAAACATTCACCAGTCACAGAAAAGTCATTTGCCCGCTCACTCATACCAACACGGACACCTCCCACCCTTTCTTCTGACCAGACAGATACCATATCTACACTGACCTCTTCACCCCCAAATAAAACAGACTGTTGCCCTTTTCTTTATCAGTGTGATAGTAAGGGTCCAACTCAACCATCCTGGAGTAAAGAAAAATGTAGCTTCCTTTTTTGTTGGATCGCGTGCTTAAAAGCGCCAAAGTGCAGGCAGCGTGGCTGTCACTCACTGTTGGAGCGTGAACACTAATACCCCACAATGCCTTGCATATGCAGTTGCTGTTTGTCACCATTTTAAGTGCAATGCATTGTGGGGTGCTATTTTGGAGGCTCTTGGGGTGATTGACAGCCACGCGGCCTGCACACACCCTGCACTTTGGCGCCTTTTAAGCAAGCAGTCCAATGAATAGGAAGTTACATTTTTCACTCGTCCGAGGTTAGTTGTCTTTCCCAGCCCTGCATATTCCTGATGCCAGCTCCTTGTCATAGGGACCACAAATATATTGGAAACTCTTTGGCACAAGAGTATTTCTGTCTGTGGAAAAAAAATATATAAATGGTCTAGTATCAACGACAGATGAGTCCCAGGACGCAGTCACTAGAAGACTTGTGCCATGGCTAGTTTCTCAGTTAATCCTATTGAGGTTAGTCTGTGATTGTGTGTGCCAGTATAGATCAGTTAGTCTGCAGAGCTCTCATTCAGGATCAAAAGTGTCAGAATAAAAAAAATGTGTCTTTGTTTGTACAGTTTGTGTATATCGCTGTTGTAATAACTCCGAGAGAAAAAAACACTAGAAATACCTTGTTTTATCTTGTGTACAGAACACCGCTTCTTTATGTACTGTGGTATATTATGTAACGTCACTGTGTGCAGGCTGGTTATGGTATGTTGTGTCTACTTGATCTGTACATAACCTCTGTGCTTGTTTTTGATATGTTGTGTGTCGCCTTGTTTATATAACACTGCTTCTTTGTATGTATGTTGTGGTATGATTTGTATTGTCACTGTTCTCTTGCTGTGCTATATATGTGTGTGTGTGTGTGTGTGTTTTGTTGTATGTTATTACATGTTGTGCTGTGTGCGCTTGTTTTGTATATAACACAGCCACTCTTCCCACAGACGGACCCAGAGAACACAGATTATGAAATGGAGCACGGAGCTACGCGGAACTTCCAGGCGGAGAAGCTAATTGAAGAGGAAGAAAAGAGATTTCAGAAGGAGCGAGAGGATGAGGAGCTCAACAACCCCATGAAGGTACCTCTTATACAAAGATGGGCTGAGTGTGGAGCCCCAAATTGATAGCCGGGCATTTAAAATGTCTCCTGCTGCATTAGCTCAGACGTTATTTAGCGCACATGTCATCTTGTAGAATCCCCTGACATTTTGCTTCACTTTTTACACAACAAATTATTCATCATGGGATCTATGAGAAATTTGTACTCCATAAATCCAGCCTTAAAAAAACCTTTCCCTACATTGGACACGGATGGTGTCCCACGTGAGCAGCAAAGTGGTTAATGGCGCTTATAATGCATTGTAAACATAGGAAGGATGTTGACCCAGGGAGAAATCTGATTGGCATTGCTGGACTCAGGAAGGAATTTAATTTTCGCGTTATGAGATATCATTGGATGATTAACTGGGGTTTTTTTGTTCGTCTTCATCTGGATCGAAATACTGTAAATACAAATATAGGATAAGCATCTGTCACCGGCAGATGACGTCATGGCGGAGAGCGTGTTTTTGGCACCAATGGTCTGTTCAAACCTTCGGTACGCTTTTGGGGTTCCCCACCAGGGAGGGTTCTGGGCGCCAGATATTTGAAAAGCATGTGTTTTCCCTGCTTTTTTGTTCCCTTATTGATAGGAAGTTGGCAGCATGTCTGTTCCTTCTGCAGTTCCGGGAACAGAAAACTGAGCACCCTCAGCAGGAGGCTCAAGTTGTCAAGCCCAGGAAAGCTATTGTTAAGGATAAACATTGTGCCGAGTGCGATGTTAAGCTTTCTGCCACCTACCTCAAAGGATTTTGCACAGAGTGCATTAAGAAGATGTCTGAGGAAGACAATTCTGCTCAGTTAACTAATTTCATTGATTGGATGGAAACTTTGCTCCTGCAGTCTATTGATAAAGCACAGTCTCGGGGGGTCTTTAAAAAGGCCCAGATCAGACTTCATTAGACTTGCAGACTGTCAGTTTCATCGATTTTTATTCAGAACAGGCAAGTGTTTCGGAGCTTGGAGATGGGCCTCTTCTTCAGATGAGGAACCAAGTGGGCGCAGGGTCCTATAAGATGGATGCTGTAGACAAGCTCATTAAGAATGTGATTGGTGTCCCCAATATTCAGCGTCAGAGACGAGCTGGGGGTCCTGCACCAGGCCTTTTTTTAGTTCTAAACAAATCTGCTAGAACTTTTCCTGTTCACAGTTCTATTAAGGACATTGTGAAGACTAAATGATCATCACTGACTAAAAGATCAGCATTGACTAGACCACATTGTGAAAATGTTCCCCTTCAGTAAGGAGAACTGCAGTACCTGGGTAATACTGCCAAAGGAGGACTGCAGTACCTGGGTAATACTGCCAGAGGAGGACTGCAGTACCTGGGTAATACTGCCAGAGGAGGACTGCAGTACCTGGGTAATACTGCCAGAGGAGGGCTGCAGTACCTGGGTAATACTGCCAAAGGAGGACTGCAGTACCTGGGTAATACTGCCAAAGGAGGACTGCAGTACCTGGGTAATACTGCCAAAGGAGGACTGCAGTACCTGGGTAATACTGCCAAAGGAGGACTGCAGCACCTGGGTAATACTGCCAGAGGAGGACTGCAGTACCTGGGTAATACTGCAAGAGGAGGACTGCAGTACCTGGGTAATACTGCCAGAGGAGGACTGCAGTACCTGGGTAATACTGCCAGAGGAGGACTGCAGTACCTGGGTAATACTGCCAGAGGAGGACTGCAGTACCTGGGTAATACTGCCAGAGGAGGACTGCAGTACCTGGGTAATACTGCCAGAGGAGGACTGCAGTACCTGGGTAATACTGCCAGAGGAGGACTGCAGTACCTGGGTAATACTGCCAGAGGAGGACTGCAGTACCTGGGTAATACTGCCAGAGGAGGACTGCAGTACCTGGGTAATACTGCCAGAGGAGGACTGCAGTACCTGGGTAATACTGCCAGAGGAGGACTGCAGTACCTGGGTAATACTGCCAGAGGAGGACGCAGTACCTGGGTAATACTGCCAGAGGAGGACTGCAGTACCTGGGTAATACTGTCAAAGGAGGACTGCAGTACCTGGGTAATACTGCCAGAGGAGGACTGCAGTACCTGGGTAATACTGTCAAAGGAGGACTGCAGTACCTGGGTAATACTGCCAGAGGAGGACTGCAGTACCTGGGTAATACTGCCAGAGGAGGACTGCAGTACCTGGGTAATACTGCCAGAGGAGGACTGCAGTACCTGGGTAATACTGCCAGAGGAGGACGCAGTACCTGGGTAATACTGCCAGAGGAGGACTGCAGTACCTGGGTAATACTGCCAAAGGAGGACTGCAGTACCTGGGTAATACTGCCAGAGGAGGACTGCAGTACCTGGGTAATACTGCCAGAGGAGGAATGCAGTACCTGGGTAATACTGCCAGAGGAGGACTGCAGTACCTGGGTAATACTGCCAAAGGAGGACTGCAGTACCTGGGTAATACTGCCAGAGGAGGACTGCAGTACCTGGGTAATACTGCCAGAGGAGGACTGCAGTACCTGGGTAATACTGCCAGAGGAGGACTGCAGTACCTGGGTAATACTGCCAGAGGACTGCAGTACCTGGGTAATACTGCCAGAGGAGGACGCAGTACCTGGGTAATACTGCAAGAGGAGGACTGCAGTACCTGGGTAATACTGCCAGAGGAGGACTGCAGTACCTGGGTAATACTGCCAGAGGAGGACTGCAGTACCTGGGTAATACTGCCAGAGGAGGACTGCAGTACCTGGGTAATACTGCCAGAGGAGGACTGCAGTACCTGGGTAATACTGCCAAAGGAGGACGCAGTACCTGGGTAATACTGCAAGAGGAGGACGCAGCTGTTGCAAAGATGGTAAGGAATACGGCAATTCCCCTAGAGCAGGGACTCCCAACTCCAGTCCTCCAGTATCCCCAACAGGTCCGGTTTTAAGGCTATCCCTGCTTCAGCCCAGGTGGCTCAGTCATATTGATTGAGCCACCTGGTGCTGAAGCAGAGAGAACCTTAAAACCGGACCTGGAGTTGGGAATCACTGCCCTGGAAGATGGATCTTATTTTACAGATCCTAAGAATGGAAGAATGGAAGAATAGAGGGTGTTTTACCCAAACAATACTCTTATCGGAATGAATCTGAAACCAACAGGGCTGGCCTGTATCTCGGGACCAGTCAGATTTTGGAAATCCGATCTAGAAGATAGGAGTGCAGCAGAACATCAGGACAGGAACTGTTACATAATTTATGGAATTTTAATGATTCAATTGACTTTTTGTGTGACTCTTCCATGGACGTGATCAGACTGGCAGCTAGAGCCTCAGCATATACTATAGTTGTAAGACAAGTGCTATGGTTGAAATCATTGGTGCTCAATTCCAGTGCTCAACACCCCCCCCCCCCCGCCCCCAACAGGTCAGGTTTTAAGGCTTTCCCTGCTTCAGCACAGGTGGCTCAATCCAAAATGACTGAGCCAGATCACTTTCTAAATCCAAACGCTCATAGTGATTGTCTGAGGCCCTGGTCCTGGTCATCCGTTATCTCGTGACCTCACAATCCCTCATTTATCCCATCCAACAATACGTTCATTTAAATTACGAAAGGTGGAACCATTGCCTATGCTAAATGTCTTCCAGCAAGGATTCCAGAAGGAATTGAAATCAGCATTTAGGGTCCAAGTATCTGCATTAGATGTATTATATCCCAGATTGCCTCGGATCCTTTGGGCTCTGGATTTATTAAAGCAGTGTCTGGATTAGGCCTACTTTTAGGATCACTGGTCCTCTGTGGGATCTGAATCTGGTGCTACAGTAACTTGCTGCTTTTCCCCACCTTGTTTGAACCGATTCACGAGCTCCCTATGAGATTACTCACAATTAAAGTTGTTTTTCTAACCGCTACAGCGCGTAGTGTTGGAGAGCTCCAGGCTTTATCATGTCGCAAACCATTTTTTTTCAGATACACCAAGATAAGCTAGTGTTAAGGACTGTCCGCAGTTTCCAACCAATGTAGTGTCGGACTTTCAATCAATCCGGATATTCTATTTCCCTCATTTTTGTCCACACCCTATTTCTGATGAAGAGCGACAGTGGCACAATCTGGATATAGTTAGGGCTCTAAGAACATATGTGCAGAGGACTGATCGTATTCGCAAATCTTCTAGGTTGCTTGTCCTTTTTGATGAACCCTGAAAGGATCAGGCAGCTTCCGTTGCCTCAATATCTAGATGGGTTAAGGCAGCTATGTTTGAGGCATATAGAATAGCAGGAGAAAATCCTCCTGTAGGGTTAAACTTCATGGGCAGAAAATCCTCAAGCCTCTGCCCAGGAGATTTGTAAAGCAGCAACCTGGTCTTCTTTACACACACACTTGCTGAGCATTACCGCTTGGATGTTCATTCATCAGCGATGTGAAATGTGGTAGAAGGGGCTTCAAGCAGCAACTGTGAAAAGTACTCCCTCCCAACAGTCATGGGATTGCTCCCTCATATAGTGGTCACAAGAAGTACTTGTCCTACCAGCTGTAAGGAAGAGGAGCTATTGAATGAGTAATGGCTGCCGTAGAGGACTTGAAGAAGCCGAAGTTTTGGAAGGTACATTTCCTTTTACGTGAACACTTGCACTTTTTGCAGGGATGTGCTTGCTGTGTGTGTATATACATGAGTTTTCAGGGGCTGAAGCAAGTCAGGAGTTATTAGTGATGAAGGGGTACCTTATTGATGTTGGTTATATGGAATACCATGTACAGAGTATAGTATTGGCTTCAGCGTGCCATGTGTGCCTAGCTATGCAATAGATGGCGTTCTCCGGCTATACTGATTTCGAGCAGGTTTATAGTCGTTGTTTACCACTTTCTACGCATGTCTCTCTCACTCTTTCCCAAACCCGCCTTCCTCTTCATAGGAAGCTTCCATATATGTCCACTTGTTTTTCCGTACATCTCAGTACCAGTCCCTGGCTAAGGGCCATCTCATGTTCTCATTCCGCATGCCCACTCAACAGGGCTGTTCTTAAGTTTCCCGCATGTAACTCTACAATCGCCAGAAGACCGGGTCAGACATGGCAGAGGTCTCGAGCTGATCCCAAAAGGTTTTGTAGGTTTGCTTGCGGGATTTTACAGAGGCAAAACAGACGGTTACCACATTCACTGTCCTTCCTTGTGTGAGCTGTTTGTTTCGCTGCCACCCAATGATTCACTTACAGTCAGTGTTTTTGTGTCCTGAAAGGTTCTTGAGAACCGGACCAAGGATTCCAAGCTGGAGATGGAGGTTATGGAGAACCTGCAGGAACTGAAGGAGCTGAACCAGCGTCAGGCAAATGTGGACTATGAGTCAATGCTGCACCGTTACAGGGAGAGCGAGGAAGATGCCAAGAAGAGGCAGGAGGAGGAGGACGAGAGGGAGATGAGGTGAGGGTGGACCTAAATCTGTTACTGTGTCGCAATAGGGCGTGAAGAGAGAGAAGGGAACTGTGCTCCATGGAGGCTGTGTTTTCGTATCGCCCTGCAGTGGGAAGGACAGACTCCATGTCCCATAGGTTCCTTCTTTCTTACAGCGTCACACTGTGGGGGAAGGGATAGGCTCCATGGGTCAATTGTCTTTTTCACACTGGCGGGAGGGACATACTGCGTTATCCTGTGTGGGTTTTATATCTGTTACTTTTTCATGTACTTTTAATGGGTCAGCTGTGTGTGACTCTCTCAGGGAGATGATGGAGCAGGCCCAGAAGAGACGGTTGCTGGTAGATTCTGACTCGGATGAAGAACCTGCTCAGGTGAAACCCAAACACGCCATGCAAAGCAACCCCACAGACATCCTGAGTGAGGTGAGTAGGAACAGGACTCATCCAGGACCCCAAGAGCTTACAGTTTAATTTCCCATCCAGAGTAACATGGAAGTGACCAAAGGAGCTGGCGCTGGGTTATACACTCGCAGGTTCTCTTACCACAAGGGCAGATCCTAATTCATTTAGATCTCTTCTTCTGCAAGATTCCCTTCTAAAATATATTTTTTTGTTTTTTTTTCTCTGCTCTTCCTCCTAAACTATCTGTATTACACTGTAAGCTCTTTAGGGCAAAGATTCCCTTCTGTGTTCTTGTATCAGTCTTCTGTGTATATCACTTTGTTTGCAGTAATGCTCTGTGTATAGTGTATTATGCTTGTATTTGTGTATAGAGCAGGAGATGCTGTGTCCTCTTCTGTATCATGTCTGTATCCCATGAGTGGTACATGCTGTGTATTGGTGTATAGAGCAGCCTGTCCTGTATCCCATGCATAGTACTTGCTGTGTATCCCATGTACAGTATGCGCTGTATATTGGTGTATAAAGCAGGCTGTGCAGTGTGTTACATGCGGTGTACGTGGTAGTATGGTTTGGGTGGACGATGTAACTGTGCTGTGTCGGCAGAGCTCTGGCCATCAAAACAAGAAGCAGAAGTGCGAGAGCTGGGAGCGGAGTGTGGGGAAACTGAACAGCCGGCAGCAGATCTCGGGGCTCGTTATGGTGAAGAAACCCACAGAGAGGAAGCCGGAACCTGCACAGCAGAGCCCAGGTACCCGTAACTGTCACTTCGTACACACACACACACACAGCATGAGCCTACCGTGTCCCTCTTCCTGTAACACCTCTAGCCTTGAATGGGAGAGGCCTTATTATCACTCTGCTGTAACAAATAGAGTGCAAGCTTTTCTGCACAGAGGATATATATATATATATATCAGGCTTTTTTTAAAGTGATTAAAACCCAGAATGTGTACATGCAGATATTTCCAGAGTGCTTCAGCACGCAAAGGGAAGGAAGGGGTCCCTGTAAAACGCATGAAAGGACTTGCTAAAAAGTTACAGCAAATGAAAATATCAATTGTGAGCACATACACACGTCTCAGACAGGTCTGCAACCCTGCCTTCCCCCATTATCTCCTAACACAGTGCTTCCACTGCAGCAAAGGATTCTGGGAAATGGCATGCAAATGAGCACCCAGTGTCACCTTTTGCTTAAAATCCATTTTGACATGGACCCATAAAAAGGTACAAAGTGTACATGTAAATGTGTATATGAGACTTAGGCCTGGGACATAGTAGGTTCAGCCGCGCTGAGCAAATGCACTAGCCAACTGCATCTGTCATCAGCGCGGCTATAGTTTCCCTTTCCGCATGCGTGCGGAGGCTCAGAAACTTTGCCGAGACAGGCAAGTTTTTAAAATTTGCCGCTCGGGGAAGCAGAGGAGCGGTCACGTGACCGCTCACATCCAATGGGAGCGAGGGACTAGCCCCGCCTCCCGCTCCGCCTCCTGACACGCCTCCACCCCGCCCCCAGAGCGCGCTCACTGCCTTGCCTGCCAGGACAGGAAAAAGCTCCATTTTGAGCAGGAGCGCGGCTCAGCGCGGCTGAACCTGCTATGTCCCAGGCCTTAACAGAGCAGGCTGCAGTTACATAGAGAAGCCAGCAGAGGCCGCTCCTGATCTCTGCTCCATGCCCCCTCCTGTGTTTTAGTGGAGAGCTGCCTTGAAATGTGGATTCTATTGTGGTTTGGCCTCTGTCAGTCACACAGACACCACTCCTAGACTCCTGTGTCGTACGCCCCCTCATCAATGTGCGAAAGGATCTTAGATGTGCAAAGTTATTCCACTTTGCAAGTAATCTGCCTGTTTGCGGAATATCCACTCTTTGGTGTTACTTTCCTAAAATGGTGAAGTTCTGCTAAATATATCCACAGGAGACGTGGGATCCGAGCGCTGGTGGCTGTGCCACACACTGGCTCCTTGTGGTCTCATGACAGTATTCTGTACAGCTTCCTTGGCCACGTGCTGCAGGGTGGCTCATGTTTCTATGGTCTCTCTCACAGGTGCAGGGGGTAATACTCGCCCCTCGGGTAACATCCTCTGCCCTCCTCCCAGATCTGGGACTTCTTCCCTCGCGCTGCTGGGGGCCTACTCCGACAGTGACGGGAGCGACTGAGGGGTGGGAAAAGAGGTCACTTCCTAATGGAG
This sequence comes from Ascaphus truei, assembly GCF_040206685.1. Taxonomy (NCBI): domain Eukaryota; kingdom Metazoa; phylum Chordata; class Amphibia; order Anura; family Ascaphidae; genus Ascaphus; species Ascaphus truei. The sequence continues at coordinate 34,770,091 of NC_134490.1, forward strand.
CAGCATGATGAAGAGGCGTGTCCTGGGAACCCACGAGTGATGAGATGGGGGTGACACGGACCCATTAACCACAGACTAAATGTGACCCTTGGAGATCCTCTCTGGAACTTTACTCATCTTCTCCCTCCCCCCCCCCCCCCCCCCTTGTTGGGTTAGCACAGGGAGACAGTCCTCTCCTTGTCTTTCTGGATTGACAGAAGTCCTCACATGCCCCCTCCCCCCCCCTTCTCTAGCTGCTTGTTTGGGGGGGGGGGGTGGCCTGGCACTTGTTCTTTGTGCAGATAATCTGCAGGTCTGTGGAGGCACTTTCCTATGTCGAGAAGTGTGAGGGGAGTGTTTTTAAAACTTGTCTGGGATGTGGTGTGATGTTTGTCCAGGATTCCACCCTAGAGGTGGCTGCAGGAGATCCCTTTTTAAAATTGTGCAGCTACTTGCTAATTGAATGTGCTCTATAAATAAACAATATTTCTATTATTATGGGTGCACGATGAACTTGAGTAATGAATTTGCATATAAAGCTATAAATGTGTTCTGGAACCTTCTTGCATGTGTTCTGCAATCCCTCCGATCTCTGGCTGCCCACTTCACCAAAGGGTTTAAGCCTGGTCTCCCTCTCTGGGATGATTTTTTTTTTATTGTCCGTCCCCGTCCATGTGTCCCATACAGGACAGAGCACAGGGTGTTAGACCAGGTTTGCAGGGATGGGAAGCCGGACTCTGTCCCAGGCCATAAAGTTCTCTCACATGAGGAGACTGTAGTAATTTCCAGCCTACCGTTTAACGCTAGCGATGCTCAGCATGAGATCGGGTGGATGTCTAATAGAGATGCAACTCCGACATAAAAGGGCAGAAAAAGTGTGTGTGTGTGTGTGTGTGTGTGTGTGTGTGTGTGTGTGTGTTCGTTCAGATGCCCTGGGCCTAAAGGGTGGCAGGGAAAATCAAGAGCATTGTGCAGACAGCATAACCCCTTTCCTGCCTGAGGGGGCCTGCAACGCATTGCAGAGCTAACTACACACACACCCAGCACTGTATGTATGTCTTTATTTATATAGCGCTTCACATTAGTAATACATGTGACAATCATATAAATAACAGATAATGGGAAAAAGTGCTTCAGAGATAAAAGTAACATTTCGGAAGAGGAGTACCTGCTCCGGGGAGCTTACAATCTAATTGGTAGGTAGGAAGAATGTACAGAGACAGTGGGAGGGCATTCAGGTAAGTGCGTCTGCAGGGGGCCAAGCTTTATGTATCGTGTATAGTATTAGCCACAGTGTTACTCATATGCTTCTTTAAGCAAGTGGGTCTTAAAGGTGGATAGAGAGGGTGCTAGTCGGGTATTGAGGGGAAGGGCTTCATGTCACTGTGTTTCATGTCCCTTGGCACTGACGCAAGATTCTAGTGTTCCATTAAACAGAGTGCAGGGGTAAGTCTGCCGGGTATTCCAGGTACAGTGTGGCACAGAGGGAGGATTCAGACTCCCTCATCTAAACACATGAAAGTGCTCAGCCGTGACCTTAACCATGACACAGGTACGGATGTCTGTGTGGTCCATGTGCCTTATGCGTCACTGAGGCCAGCAACACACCAAACAGATGTACAGATATAGAGCTGACCGTTGCATCGTCTACTCTATTCATTTAAATTCTCCAGGGATTGAGCTTGTGTGTCAGTTTAGCTCTGAATTGGGTGACCCCTGCCCTTCAGCTGAATAGCCAGGTCCTTGTCGTCGCTCATCAACGTACACCTTCCCCCTCCCAAGCAGGCTGCACCCCGTATCATACACACACAGTCTTTTATTTATACAACGTGTGACATTTCTATTCTCTGGGAGCGCAGGTAATAAATTGGAGCTGTCCGCCTGTCACCCCACCCCTCCGCTATCTCCTGATGCCTGTCTGCTCGTGTCCCCTGAGGATTCCCCCACACTGGCGAGGATGGGGTATGTGCTGAGGTGAAAGATGTGTCCATTTTTTTTAACAGGCGACACAAAATATTGAAAAAAATTAGACATGTGCTCCTCACCCCTCTATATCTATCATATACCTCTTTAGATGGCTCTGTATTTTTTGATCCTGTAAATGGGTCTATGCTGTTTAACCTCTTCTTTGCCAGAGTGTGTTAGTGAATGATCAATTAGTTGCAGGCCCCTCTGGCAGATGCTTTGTGTGTTGTGGGAGTCTGCATTGAATGGGCTTCCCTTTTAATTACAGCTCCCCCTCCTTATCTCTGGCACATCACACCCCCCCACCCCTCCCGGGCCTCCCATATCCCCGGGCCCCTTTGTTTTACTCTGAGGGGGGTCAGTACAGTGTCAGCGTCCCTCACAATCCTGATCACTCCCCTCCCATCCCCATTCAGACCCCACGATGCTAAACTCCAGATTGTATCAGGGCTTCTGTCAGGGACCTGTTGCTAACTGCAGCATCTGCTGAGGTATTCAGCCCTGGCACATTTTTTGTGTGAAGTTGGATCCGCATCTTTGTGCAGAACGAAAGATAACTGAATGAGCAGAGTGCGAGTGAGATACAGCCATGTATGTTCTCAGGGCTGGTGTTTGGGTAAGAAGAGTAGTTGGCTGTAATAATAACTTTATTTCATATAGCGCTATTTTCCCAATGGCACTGAAAGCGCGTCACAATTACAGTATAGTGCGCAGTACGCAGCACATAGGCATGTTACAAGCACAGCCCCTGCTCAATTCCAGGAGTAGCTGACAATGAGCCCTGTGACCATAACCAGAGAGATATAGCTCAGTGGTAATGTCACTGGGGATCCTGCTTTGAATCCTCGTGTTCTTTGCCAAGTTAACTTGCTCTCCCTGTGCATCAGGTGCCAAATTAGATTGCACGCTCTTTGGGTTAGGGAATCAATGCGCCTGCGACAATCTGTGCCGTGCTATGGACAGGTCAGCGGTATATAATGAGATAATAATAGCAGCACACGGGTGCTATTGCTGGCACCAGCCTTGCTCTGCGGGGGACTGTCTGGCACGCTGGAGCTGCAGACAGCGACAGACTGAATGCAGCAGGAAGGATCACAGCTGGGCCTTTTGAATCTGATCCCATTGCCAGAGTGAAGCTGTCAGCTCAAAGGGGGCTCACTCAGATAACCCCCTCCCCCCAGCTGGCGGTGACCTGGTGCACATTAACCTCTTTACTGGCCAGAAGAGCCAGTATCGCATCGCATTGCATTGCAAAAAGAGTCACAGCTGCCAGCCTTTGAAGTGGGAGTCATCCGATTTTAGACCCAGTAACTGCTCTGTCTAAAATTGGGATAGTCTGGGTACGAGAATCTGATTGCTAGATCCTTGGAAGAGAGACCCACTCAGTGTAGTATGTTACTTAACAACGTATAAAGGGTTACTATGAATGATGTCATAAGACAGGGACGCACAGAGGAGTAGCAAGTTATACGGTACAAAACAAATGGTGGTGTTGTACGTGTGTGCCTTCTTTCTCGCAAAGGAACTCCACCTTAGGGGGTGGAGTTTGTATGTTGTCCGCGGCACACGTTTAAATAGTATGTCCTATTAACTTGTGTGCGCCATAAATGGGTCACGAATGTCAGCCAGGTTAGTCTTGGCGCGGAAGACAAATGCAAACAATTTCTGATGCATTAATAATAATTGGTTCTTGTATAGTGCAAGCGCTTTACAGAGACATTTTGCAGACACAGTCCCTGCTCTGTGGAGCTTACAATCTATGTTTTTTTTTGGTTCCTGAGGCACAGGGAGATAAAGTGACTTGCCCAAGGTCACAAAGCGCAAGAATTGAACCAGGTTCCCCTGCTCCAAACTCAGTGCCAGAGTCAGGGTCTTTGCTCACTGGGCCGCTCCTCCCATATTCATATGTATGAACGGGACGCACACCACACGTGGGCCAAATGTAACAATGTGAATAAGACATAACATTCCCCCCCATCGTAATCATCTCTAGACACAGGGAATGCTTCCTGCGTCTGGCAGATCTCCATTAAACCAGCCCTCTCTCCCCTTTCCTCAGGGGAGCCAGGGCTCTCTCACTCTCAGCACATTTTTGGTTTCACACGTGGGTATGGAGGTGTGATACCAATGTGCTAATTTGCAGCAGAGGGGTGTGGGTCTGTGGTCATTGAGGTTTTTGTAGGTAACTACAATCACAAAGGGGTATATTTAACAAAATCCCAAGCCCAATTTCACTTGAAATCTTGATAAATCTGGTGCAGTTTTATTTGCTCAGTTTTGCATCCTAGGGATGTCTTGTCACAGCTCTAGGGTGAGAGGCAATATACAGTACTCCACCTATGCGTCACATCACTCTCCCATTCACTGCGAGCAGGGACCTAATTACCTATTGTTTCATTATGTTGGAAGTTATGTGTATTTTATGTCTTGTTTTTGTCCTTACCCCCGACATTGTACTGCGCTGCGGAATATGTTGGCATATAAATAAAAGATAATATACCTCTATTATGGGGTGGCCTCTCTGTGCTCTCCTCCTACATTAAACAGACTCCAGATATAACAGTATATACACCCCCTCCCCATCTCCCCCCTTTGTTGTTCTGTTTCTCTGTCCCTCCAGTTGGAAGTATATATATACATACACACACACACACACACATTGGCTGAAGTACCATAGAAAGCCGCGATACCGTGTCTCGTCACAGGAGCTTGCAGTCCTTATCCATGCATTAGGAGAAAAGAATCTGCCCCAAAGAGCTTACAATCAAGTGTGTCTCATTTCCCACTCCAGATCCCTCCCATGTTTGCCTTTCTCTCTATCCATCCCCCTTTCCTTCTCCCCTTTCTCTGACACTTCTCTTCTCGTAGGGACTTTTATCATCTTCCTTTACTTCCTCTATAACTTTTTGTTCTCTCGATTCTCATTTTCCAGTCGATTTTCTCAGATCCCTCCTCCCCCCCCCTCCATCTCTCACTTACACCTCCCCCCCCCCCCTCTGCCTTGTGTCCTGACACCCCCACCCCTTCTACATCTGCACAGTCTTGTAATAGCAGCTGCTGTATTCTCTCCTCCTGCTGTAATCAGACACACTGACATCTCTCTTCTCCCTCTGTGCCAGTGACACCACCACTTCTTATCACAAGGAGGCCCCCCTCTCTTCTCTCCCCTAGCCCTCCTCCTCCTTTGATTCTCTGTGTGGATCCCAGGCTCTCACACTACACAACTTTCTGCTGGAGATCTGTGGATGGATGAGACTCCCCTTTGTGACCCCAGGTAAAAGCGGGTTTGACTTCTGGGGTCCCCCTGGACGGGAGAGGGACTTCTTGTTCATGGGAGCACTTTTTGGAGCTGAGTTTTGGGGGTCAGGACAGACTCCCCTCCCCAGATGTTCTCCTGGTTGCTCCACTCCCTGCATCTTTTGTCTGATCTGGACAATACATCTTTCTCTAAGCCACCCCCTGCTTTCCACCCTGAGGACAGTCACAGAACAGATGTTAGGGTATTAATTATCTCTCCCCCTGGGGCTGCTTTGGGGGGGGGGAGGTGGGGGGTAATGAGATGCCTAATTTGATGAGCTCTAGAAGGAGGTGGGTTATCTAAATGGGGGTGGGAAAGCACAGCCAGATCTCATTTTAATGACTCTACTAATCACTCTTCCCCCTCCTCTGCTTCTCACCTTTCTCTGATTCTGTAGATCCACGTGTCCCGACTTCGGACATATTATCCCCGGTTAACCAAACCTTGCCGGCGAATTATAACGGGTGCCCCCCACCACCCCTCAGTTTGGCTTTGCTTCTGTCCGAGGGTGTGGAGTTTAGCACAAAGAGCAGCACAGTTTAACAAGAACAAGTTCTGTGGCTCGCCATCTCCCCTCCCTTTCTATCCCGCCCCCTTTCTCTCCCCCCCCCCTTTCTCTTCTCTCCCCCCCCCCCTTTCTTTCTCTCCCCCCCCCTTTCTCTTCTCTCCCCCCCCCTTTCTCTTCTCTCCCCCCCCTTTCTCTTCTCTCTCCCCCCTTTCTCTTCTCTCTCCCCCCCTTCTCTCCCCTCCCCCCCCCTTTCTCTCCCCTCCCCCTCCCCTTTCTCTCCCCTCCCCCTCCCCTTTCTCTCCCCTCCCCCTCCTCTCCCCTCCCCCCCCTTTCTCTCCCCCTCCCTTTCTCTCCCCTCCCCCCCCTTTCTCTCCCCCCCCCTTTCTCTCCCCCCCCTTTCTCTCCCCCTCCTCCCTTTCTTTCCCCCTCCTCCCTTTCTCTCCCCCCCTCCCTTTCTGCCCCCCCCTCCCTTTCTGCCCCCCTCCCTTTCATCTTCCCTCCCCCTCCATTTCTTTCCCATCTCCTACCTTTCTCCCTGCCCCCTAAGACCTCGGGTGTCTTTTAAGGCTACCCGTGAATAATTCACTCTTGTATAAGCGCTGGGCGGTGTATGCGGACTGTGGCACAGTAAGACAGACTCTGCCCCACAGAGCTTGCACTCTTCGTGGCTGAGGATAAAGGGGCTTTATTATCCCGCCGTTAGGGGTGACCCCGGGGTCCCACTTCCAAGGCCTCAGCAGGGTGGTCTCATGGCGAGGTGGTTGAGGGATTACCTGAGTTTTGGGAGCAGGAGGTCCCCCCCGGAGCCCCCCAAACCCGACTACACGGAGAGTGAGATCCTGCGCGCCTACAGGGCACAGAAGAGCTTGGATTTTGAGGACCCCTATGAGGAGCGGGACGCTGACACTGGGGGTCCGGGGTCCCCGGCCAGACTGGGGGGGCTGGAGGTGACTTTCATGTCCCCCAGACACCGGCTCATCAAGGTGGAACCAGCACAGCCCGGCCGGAGTGGCAGAGCCCGACTGGCAGCAGCTGAGGAGGAAGTGTCGGACAAGGTAAGTAACCAACTGGGGGTGGGGTGTGCGTGTGATAGTTGTGCCTCTTTGTGTGTGTGTGTGTGTGTGTGTGTGTGTTTAGACTTAAATGCTGACATTGATGGATGATACTACAAAGCTTTTCCTCTGTAGTTGTCCTCAGCATCATTAATATAAATGCTTGTCCCCATGCAGGACATATTTGGGAATATCTGCTCTAAAGGTGTTTGGGCACTGACCTCTGAAGGTGTGTGTGTGTGTGTGTGTGTGTGTGTGTGTGTGTGTGTGTGTGTGTGTGTGTGTGTGTGTGTGTGTGTGTGTGTGTGTGTGTGTGTGTGTGTCCACATCAGTGTCCCTGCCTGCGGAGCAATAGAGATACAGAGATGGGGCAGGTATTTGAATGACTCGCTGACCTCAGATAAATCATAAGCATGGAGCTGAGCGGGGCAGCGAGTGTTTTACAAGGGAGAGTAAATCGTGGTGACCCCAAAACTCCTCTTCTCCTCCCTGCCCCTCTTCTCCTCCCTGCCCTTCTTCTACCCATCCCTCCTCTTCTCCTCTCTCTTTCATTCACTTGATTTCTCTTTTATTCTCTCTTCTCATTCCCCTTCACCCTCTTTTGTTTATCCCTCTCATTCTCTAATTTGTCACCCTCCCCTTTCTCCTTATTATCCTCCTCTCCCTTGTTCTATTTCCCCCTTTCTCTCCTTCTGTCTGTCTTTCTACTCTTCCTCATTGACATACCCTCTTTCTCGTCCTCTCTTTCTACTTATCTTGTCTCTCTCTCTCTCTCTCTCTTTCCCTTTGTCCATCCCACTGTAAAAGGCTGCGTCCCCGCTGCCGCTGAGCTCGCTGTGCGCTCGGCGCTTGCCGCTTTTACTTATTGGAATCTTAATACTCACATCCCCGCTCACGTGGCGCGCATGGGCACGCACGCTGTCCCAAGCGTGGCGCTTGCGGAGACAAAAAAAGCGCGTGACTTTGAAGCACGCTCAACATGCCCCCAACGCCCCCCCCTGCGCGCACTTGCAAAATAGACCGGACACCCAGCGCTCATGCTTGCAGAGTTGGTGACATCACCGCTCTCAAGCATGAGCGCGGTTATTGCCAACGGGGACGCAGCCTAAGGCTGGGGCCATGGTGCTTTTGCTCGCGTGGAGGCGCGCGGAGGCTGTGGGAAAGCGGGTGCTCACATGACCGGCCTGTCTCGCCAAGAAATCAGTTTGAACTGATTGACACTGCCTTAAGGCAGTCTGATCGCTCAGCGTCCGCACGGTCTGCGGCATCATGGCCCCAGCCTAAGTCAATAGGTTATTATAGGATGACTGTAGCTCCTGTCCAATGCCCCACTGTATATCTGTACTTGGCGCTTGCATGGGGCCAGGGACAGACAGCCATCCATTCCCAAAATTATACCACCTTCACTCCATAAAATATTATCTTTCTAATCCGAGCACAGGATCCCAGGAGAGTACCCCGAGCACAGGATCCCCACCCAGAGCACAGGATCCCCACCCGCCCAGGGCTATAACACCCTCGGAGCTGGAGGAGTTAATTAATCCAACACATAACTGAAACAGGAGCCTATAACATAGTGCCACTCCAGGAGTCCTATTCCCACCAGCAAGGGCAATAAGGCACTTCAATCTCCGAAGATGAGAACATTTCAGGGTGGTGGGGATGAACTGGGTATATTTGCGGGGTAACTCCCTGAGTGCCTAAGCAATGCGCTTTCCGGCACTCCAAGGTGGCGTTAATCTCTGTGCCACACAGAGGTAACATGATTGGTGTGATTATCCTGAGCTGTGAGCAGGGTGTTGGGATGTGAGTTTGAGAGGCGCGGGCCCTGTGCAGGTCTGTCACGCTGTGGGTGTTTGATGAGAGAGGTCTGAGCTGCTGATATCTCACGCAGACTCCCGACTCTGGCTAAATATAGAAAGTAATAGAGGTGAGAAACAAGGTCAGGTAATCTAGGGAGGAGAGCGGCTGAGTGTATGAGGGAGGAGAGAAGTGTGTGTGTATGTATGTGTATGTATATATATATATATATGTATGTGTATGTATATATATATGTATGTGTATATATATATATGTATGTGTGTATATATATATATATATATATATATATATATATCTATATATATATCATAAATGTGAATCTAACTCAGCAGCTTCAGACAACTCAAAGAAGTATGGAGAGATGTATGATGGGTATTATCCGCAAAGACACAAAAAATAATGAATGGGTTAGAAAGCAAACAAAAGTCTGTGACCTCATCACACGGGTGAAAAAATGTAAATGGCAGTGAGCCAAACATAATCGCAAGAACAAATTACCATTGTTGGACAAAGATGGTACTCAACTGGATTCCAAGGGAGATTAAAAGACCAAGACACTGACCAAAAGTAAGATGTTAGGATGAATCCAGAACATTTGTTGGAGCAACGTGAAGAAGAGAGGCTTTATATCGCAGTGCCTGGAAGATCACTGGGGAGGCTTCATCCACCAGTGGATTCACAAGGACAGAGTGTGTGTGTGTGTGTGTGTGTGTGTGTGTGTGTGTGTGTGTGTGTGTGTGTGTGTATGTATATGTATATATATATATATATATATATATATATATATATATATATATAACTATATATATATATATATATATATAACCCTCCCTGCCCGGCTCCTAGGTAGATGACAACGGTGTGCAGTTTTTGACAACTCGGCAAAGTTTGCCTCACTTCAGGGTGCTGGATTCAGGTGTCTGTGCGATGACATAGCAAAGGTTAAAATGATGGGTGCCAGGAACTTTTGTATTACAACTCCACTCTTTTTCATGTGCACGGGGACACCACACACACATATACATGATATAGTTGTACGTTGCTTTACATCATTCTTTGCTATTCATGAAGCGGTCCTTCCCCAGGTGCCCACTCTTAACACTCAGAGGGAGGTGCATATATTTGGCTGTGTTACCTGTAATTGACCCAGCCTCCCTCTTCGGAGTAACGTCCGTTATACCCCGTCTACTTAGCGCCCTTACTGGTATCCTGGCCGCTTCTATGCAGGTAAAGACTATACCCCATTCCTGATTGGGAACTGCCACTTCCTTACAGGTTGTAGAGCTGATCCGCTGACACCCGTGAGCCCTCTGCATGTGGCCCTCTGTGGCGTGTCTGTCTCTCCTCTCTGGGACCTGCATGTTTCTATTGGGCATCTTATTGGATTCTTGCTATAAGAGCGCACTCCCTATCTGTAACATAATAAAAACAGGGGGGCCTGATCTCTCCTCCCCGAGGCTCCTCTCCTCTTGTCCTCCAGGAACCTCCTTTCCAGAACCGTCCTCTCCTATATATGTCAAAATGCCGAAGCTGCGGGATACTGGTAGCAGAGGTCATCTTAGAAGCGCAAAGGCAATACAGTACAGCACACACACTCAATACAGTGAGTGATATGGTCACTCCATTCTTCACATCATTCCTGCTCTTGGCAACACTCAGTCCCTCCCCTAACAAAACTGCAGGAGTAGGGCATAGCCCATGCTGTCGCTGGAGAGTCTGAGAAGGGCCTGGCCGTACATTTTGCGCCACTCTGCATCCTTGGGGGGAAACTCGTTCCCTCTTAACGCAAGCAACATTTCTTGGTAGCGTGGCGGCTCCTCTCCTACTGTCCTCACAGAACCTTGCTTCCAGAACCTTCCTTCTCTCCTATATACGTCCCTGTGACGTCCGTACTCCTGTGGCAAAATAGGGTGGGGCCTAACATATACTGCTCTACTATTAACCCCTTGCAGCAAACTGGTAACCCCAATGAGGGGGTGAGGGGGGGTTACATATATTACAAACAAACAAAAAAGTAAGAGCAGCACAAATCATACCGGAGGTAAATACCTCACTAATAAGTACTGATTACAAAATACTTGCACCTGTGTACCCAAATGTGTATAAAAAAACACTAATACCAAGAGGATATATATATATATATATATATATATATATATATATATATATATATATATATATATATGGCTCGACAAATTGTAAACAATGTCGCTCGGCCGAAAATAAAATGCACTCGCCCCCCCTCAGATTTTCTGTTTAACCCCTCCCCCCCTCCCTTTTACCAGCGGCGTGGTGCAGCGTTCTTCCGGCATTCTTCTGCACGTCCTGTGTCTCCAACTCCAACTCCGTCAAAGTGGCTGCGTGGCGTCAAGTTGCCATGGCAACGGTCCGCTGCATGCCGTCACGTAGCGTCCCGTTGTCATGACAACGCTGCATCATTTGATGCCACGCCGCCATTTTGACGGGAGTTGGAGGGGGAGATACAGGAGGTGCAGAAGATTGCCGGAAGAACTCTGCACCACGCCGCTGCATCCGCCGCCATTACCTAATTACCTAATTATTTAAACACCTGATTTAATTTAGATGATAAAACCAGGGTTTCACGTACTTTTGCACATACCCTGACTCTTAATTACTAATTGTTTGTCTAATTCAGCGGTGCGCAAACTCCCTGCGCTTGCACCCCCCTTACCTGCTGCCTCCTCAGTCGTGCCCCCCCTCGCCTCTAATGATGCTGCGGGGTCATTTGATGCCGCGTTGCCATGTAGACGCGTGGACAAAAAGCCGGTAAGTAAATTTACAGAGGACTTGCGCTCTTAGCGGGGGGCCTCTGTAACCACCGCGCGGCCCACGCCCCCCCCCCCCAATAAAGGTTTGCGCAACGCTGGTCTAATTCATACATCATTTTGTTTCAAAAGACATGGAATTAGTTAATATAAACCCTATTGGATATTTAAGAAAAGACTTGTTTTGATTCAAGAAAGTTATCATGGAAAAACTATGGAATTTCCATAATTATCATTGCGGTTCACAAAAATTTTCTCGCAACTGTGTCTCATATATATATACTCATATACAGTCATACCCCGCTTTAAGGACACTCACTTTAAGTACACTAGTAAGTAAGGACATATCGCCCAATAGGCAAACGGCAGCTCGTGCATGCGCCTGTCAGCACGCCCTGAACAGCAATACCGGCTCCCTACCTGTACCGAAGCTGTGCGCAAGCGGGGAGACTATAGAGCCTGTTACACATGCGTTATTTACATCAGTTATGCACGTATATAACGATTGCAGTACAGTACATGCATCGATAAGTGGGGAAAAGGGACTGCTTCACTTTAAGTACATTTTCGCTTTACATACATGCTCCGGTCCCATTGCGTACGTTAATGCGGGGTATGCCTGTATATATAACACACACACACACACACACACACACACACACACACACACACACACACACACACACACACACACACACACACACACACACACACACACACACACTGTATGTGAGTGCATAAAATCCATAGTGCTGAGCTGTGAGATCTATGTTCCTCTCCATGTCTCACGTTGGTACCCCTCATGTCTGCTCTCAGGTCACCGCCGGCAGTGAATATTCCGACCCATTTGATTCGAAGAACGAAGAGATTTTCGATAATGAAGAGCTGGAAAACACCAGCTACATGGAGCCGTATGAGATCCAGAGACAGACTGCAGGTGAGGGGGCATCGGACCCCTACAGTTATCAGGGACAGGCTCACAGTCCTGATTTATAACTAAAGCAGGGTAACCTCCTGAGTGCAGGTTATCAGGGACAGGCTCAGACAGTCCTGGGTTTATATAACATGTACAGGGACCTCTTGACTGCAGATGATCAGAGACAGCAATAGAAATGGACGGGTGAGAGAGTGGGGGGGAGAGAAAGAGAAGGGGAGGCTCCGGTGGAAACCAGATTTATTTAGTAGTTTTTATTTGGGGCCCCCCTGTTTTAAGTGTCCCAGGTAACCCAAAGCCTTAATCTTGCCCTGTTCTGTGGTGTGTATGTAGCGCATGTTCCCCCACCCCATGGGAGATATGGCGGCTACCGTGTGTGTGTTGTGTTACCTGTGGCTCACATTTGGGCGGAGCCTGGGGTGTGCCTGATCCGTCAGGTGCAAATGCCTCCACCTGTAGCGGGATCCTACTATGTGGGATGGCCCCGTTACAGGACCCAAATAAGAATATACACGTAATGATAGACAACAGTTTTACTATAGGCAAGCGAACAGAATAACAGTACCACACAAATGTGGGCCACGCACAGCCATTTCCCCACAGGACCCGTCAACCCAACAAACTCCCACACCCCGATGGAATGTCCCCACAAAGTACCGAGGTGCTGCTGGGCACCTAACCTCCCCGTTGTCCATAAGAGCTAACCCACCCAAATGTGTGAGACAGCGCTGCCCACTAGGACTGAAGGTGTACAGTTGGTGCACTTGGTGAGGTACCTGCCGGGTGCTCCAACACCCGGTAGCGCTGATACGGTAAGGTGGTATCCAGTGGTGTCATCCGCAAAGCCTCCGCCTCTATGTTGGGTGGTGTCCCGCTTGGACGGTTCCACCATGAAGAATGTCTCTGTACGTATGGTTATGATGATCCAGTCCCAGATCACCATGGGCACAGGTCACAGCTGCGTCCTGGGTTTTCCTCACGCTAGTGCTACAGGACAGGCGATCGGGTCGCCTGCCACAAGCTCCTTGCTTCCGCCGGCACTCCCCGCATGCTACCGCTACTCTCCCCACGCTCTCCCCCAGCCTCCGCTGCCAGACGCAGTTGCACCCAGAGGTAGGAGGCAGACAGGGGACCAGGGGGGACCCAGGCTATATGTAGATAGCCAGGTCCATGTCTCTCAGCCCCCGATTCCTATTGATCATCCGGCATTCGGTGCAACATTCTTCACAGAAGTAGTATGTTATAGTGCAATCTTGCAGGTTTGCAACTCCAAATTCTCGTAGCATTGAACACCGTTGCTTGCAGTCATTTTCACCGCACATCTCGACTCTAGGATGGTATTCTGTGTATCGGCAGTAAGATGTGTTACTGGGCTATCTCTCAACAGCTCGCTTAGGGTACTGCTGGACTAAATGCTGATGTGCTTTTTGCTCCCCATAGACAAGACGGGGGCTTCTCCCGGGCTGCTAGTGCAGGGGTACTCAACTCCACTCCTCAGTATTTCGTGTAACCGCCACCATTGCATGATCAGCTTGTAAACTAATATTAATACCAGTGAGGTGGAACGTATACATTTTATCAAGGTCGACTCCAACCTTTCCCCCTGATGTGTGCATAGCCCGTACTGCTGGGGGAATCAATCTTGTATGCACATCTTGCCAGCCTGCTTAAACACACACACAGCTTAGAAAAGTGGCGTTATGATGAGATTTGTCAAATTGTACTGCCCTATATTGGTTAAAGGATGTGCAATTAAAATCACCCCCAAACGATCACTTTTGCTACATGTAAACACTGCGGGATTGCAGAGAACAGTTCTCTTCTCTCTGCCCTTATGTAAGGTGCATAAACAGTTATCATTCCATGTTATTATTGAAAATATTGAGCATCGAGAAGCAAGCATCTCCCTAGTTTTATGTCTAGTATTTTTGGTGCAGTGTGTTGCATCTCTTGAAGAGGACAGCCAACCCTCTGTACCTTTCTGGGCCAAAAGACCGGAAAGAAGGACCCCAGATCCATTCTTTACTGCGGCTCAAAATGTCTCTTTTGCAACTCAGTCTGGTCTCTTGCAGAAAGATGACTTATTTTGGTACATCTTTCACACGGAATAAAGCGTCCCGTCTGGTCAGTTCAACTTTGATACTGTTTACGTTTATTGTTGACACTCCCAATCGAGGTGAGAAGGATAGTTGTTAATTTGCAAGTTTTTCATTCAATGTGTGTTCTTTTTCTTGCCACTGGTTGGCGATTCCTACTTGCTGGGTACTTATTTCAGTGCCTGTTACGTCTTCTTGTACACTGGCAGGAGATACTGTGTATGTATGGTACCTCTTGTACACTGGCAGCAGGCGGTGTGTGTATGGTATCTCCTATGCACAGGCAGCAGGCGGTGTGTGTATGATATCTCCTATGCACAGGCAGCAGGCGGTGTGTGTATGGTATCTCCTGTGCGCTGGCAGCAGGCGGTGTGTATGGTATCTCTTGTACACTGGCAGCAGGCGGTGTGTGTATGGTATCTCCTGTGCTCTGGCAGCAGGCGGTGTGTGTATGGTATCTCTTGTACACTGGCAGCAGGCGGTGTGTGTATGGTATCTCTTGTACACTGGCAGCAGGCGGTGTGTGTATGGTATCTCCTATGCATAGGCAGCAGGCGGTGTGTGTATGGTATCTCCTATGCATAGGCAGCAGGCGGTGTGTCTATGGTATCTCCTATGGACAAGCAGCAGGCGGTGTGTGTATGGTATCTCCTGTGCACAGGAAGCAGGCGGTGTGTGTATGGTATCTCCTGTGCGCTGGCAGAAGGCGGTGTGTGTATGGTATCTCCTGTGCACAGGCAGCAGACGGTGTGTGTATGGTATCTCCTGTGCGCTGGCAGCAGGCGGTGTGTGTATAGTATCTCGTATGCACAGGCAGCAGGCGGTGTGTGTATGGTATCTCCTGTGCACAGGCAGCAGGCGGTGTGTGTATGATATTTCCTGTGCGCTGGCAGCAGGCGGTGTGTGTATGATATTTCCTGTGCGCTGGCAGCAGGCGGTGTGTGTATGGTATCTCCTGTACACTGGCAGCAGGCGGTGTGTGTATGATATTTCCTGTGCGCTGGCAGCAGGCGGTGTGTGTATGGTATCTCCTGTGCGCTGGCAGCAGGCGGTGTGTGTATGGTATCTCCTGTGCGCTGGCAGCAGGCGGTGTGTGTATGGTATCTCCTGTACACTGGCAGCAGACTGTGTGTGTATGGTATCTTCTGTACACTGGCAGCAGACGGTGTGTGTATGGTATCTCCTGTGTGCTGGCAGCAGGCGGTGTGTGTATGGTATCTCCTATGCACAGGCAGCAGACGGTGTGTGTATGGTATCTCCTGTGCGCTGGCAGCAGGCGGTGTGTGTATGGTATCTCCTATGCACAGGCAGCAGACGGTGTGTGTATGGTATCTCCTGTGCACAGGCAGCAGGCGGTGTGTGTATAGTATCTCCTGTGCGCTGGCAGCAGGCGGTGTGTGTATGGTATCTCCTGTGCACAGGCAGCAGACGGTGTGTGTATGGTATCTCCTGTGCGCTGGCAGCAGGCGGTGTGTGTATGGTATCTCCTGTGCGCTGGCAGCAGGCGGTGTGTGTATGGTATCTCCTGTGCACAGGCAGCAGGCGGTGTGTGTATGATATTTCCTGTGCGCTGGCAGCAGGCGGTGTGTGTATGGTATCTCCTGTACACTGGCAGCAGGCGGTGTGTGTATGATATTTCCTGTGCGCTGGCAGCAGGCGGTGTGTGTATAATATCTCCTATGCACAGGCAGCAGGCGGTGTGTGTATGGTATCTCCTGTGTACAGGCAGCAGGCGGTGTGTGTATGGTATCTCCTGTACACTGGCAGCAGGCGGTGTGTGTATGATATCTCCTGTGCGCTGGCAGCAGGCAGTGTGTGTATAATATCTCCTATGCACAGGCAGCAGGCGGTGTGTGTATGGTATCTCCTGTGTACAGGCAGCAGGCGGTGTGTGTATGGTATCTCCTATGCACAGGCAGCAGGCGGTGTGTGTATGGTATCTCCTATGCACAGGCAGCAGACGGTGTGTGTATGGTATCTCCTGTGCGCTGGCAGCAGGCGGTGTGTGTATGGTATCTCCTATGCACAGGCAGCAGACGGTGTGTGTATGGTATCTCCTGTGCGCTGGCAGCAGGCGGTGTGTGTATGGTATCTCCTGTGCTCTGGCAGCAGGCGGTGTGTGTATAGTATCTCCTGTGCGCTGGCAGCAGGCAGTGTGTGTATGGTATCTCCTGTGCACTGGCAGCAGGCGGTGTGTGTATGATATTTCCTGTGCGCTGGCAGCAGGCGGTGTGTGTATGGTATCTCCTGTGCGTTGGCAGCAGGCGGTGTGTGTATGGTATCTCCTATGCACAGGCAGCAGGCGGTGTGTGTATGGTGTCTCCTGTGCGCTGGCAGCAGGCGGTGTGTGTATAGTATCTCCTATGCTCTGGCAGCAGGCGGTGTGTGTATGGTATCTCCTATGCACAGGCAGCAGGCGGTGTGTGTATGGTATCTCCTGTACACTGGCAGCAGGCGGTGTGTGTATGATATTTCCTGTGCGCTGGCAGCAGGCGGTGTGTGTATGGTATCTCCTGTGCGCTGGCAGCAGGCGGTGTGTGTATGGTATCTCCTGTGCGCTGGCAGCAGGCAGTGTGTGTATGGTATCTCCTGTGCGCTGGCAGCAGGCGGTGTGTGTATGATATTTCCTGTGCGCTGGCAGCAGACGGTGTGTGTATGGTATCTCCTGTGCACAGGCAGCAGGCGGTGTGTGTATAGTATCTCCTGTGCGCTGGCAGCAGGCGGTGTGTGTATGGTATCTCCTGTGCACAGGCAGCAGGCGGTGTGTGTATGGTATCTCCTATGCACAGGCAGCAGGCGGTGTGTGTATGGTATCTCCTGTGCACAGGCAGCAGGCGGTGTGTGTATGGTATCTCCTATGCACAGGCAGCAGGCGGTGTGTGTATGGTATCTCCTATGCACAGGCAGCAGGCGGTGTGTGTATGGTATCTCTTATGCACAGGCAGCAGGTGGTGTGTGTATAGAATCTCGTATGCACAGGCAGCAGGCGGTGTGTGTATAATATTTCCTGTGCGCTGGCAGCAGGCGGTGTGTGTATGGTATCTCCTGTGCGCTGGCAGCAGGCGGTGTGTGTATGGTATCTCCTGTGCGCTGGCAGCAGGCGGTGTGTGTATGGTATCTCCTGTGCGCTGGCAGCAGGCGGTGTGTGTATGGTATCTCCTGTGCTCTGGCAGCAGGCGGTGTGTGTATAGTATCTCCTATGCACAGGCAGCAGGCGGTGTGTGTATGGTATCTCCTATGCACAGGCAGCAGGCGGTGTGTGTATGGTATCTCCTATGCACAGGCAGCAGGCGGTGTGTGTATAGTATCTCCTATGCACAGGCAGCAGGCGGTGTGTGTATGGTATCTCCTATGCACAGGCAGCAGGCGGTGTGTGTATGGTATCTCCTGTGCGCTGGCAGCAGGCGGTGTGTGTATGGTATCTCCTGTGCGCTGGCAGCAGGCAGTGTGTGTATGGTATCTCCTGTGCGCTGGCAGCAGGCAGTGTGTGTATGGTATCTCCTGTGCGCTGGCAGCAGGCAGTGTGTGTATGGTATCTCCTGTGCGCTGGCAGCAGGCGGTGTGTGTATGGTATCTCCTGTGCGCTGGCAGCAGGCGGTGTGTGTATGGTATCTTCTGTACACTGGCAGCAGGCGGTGTGTGTATGGTATCTTCTGTACACTGGCAGCAGGCGGTGTGTGTATGGTATCTCCTATGCACAGGCAGCAGGCGGTGTGTGTATGGTATCTCCTATGCACAGGCAGCAGGCGGTGTGTGTATGGTATCTCCTATGCACAGGCAGCAGGCGGTGTGTGTATGGTATCTCCTGTGCGCTGGCAGCAGACGGTGTGTGTATGGTATCTCCTGTGCGCTGGCAGCAGACGGTGTGTGTATGGTATCTCCTGTGCGCTGGCAGCAGGCGGTGTGTGTATGGTATCTCCTGTGCGCTGGCAGCAGGCGGTGTGTGTATGGTATCTCCTGTGCACAGGCAGCAGGCGGTGTGTGTATAGTATCTCCTGTGCGCTGGCAGCAGGCGGTGTGTGTATGGTATCTCCTATGCACAGGCAGCAGGCGGTGTGTGTATGGTATCTCCTGTGCGCTGGCAGCAGGCGGTGTGTGTATGGTATCTCCTGTGCGCTGGCAGCAGGCGGTGTGTGTATGGTATTTCCTATGCACAGGCAGCAGGCGGTGTGTGTATGGTATCTCCTATGCACAGGCAGCAGGCGGTGTGTGTATGGTATCTCCTGTGCGCTGGCAGCAGACGGTGTGTGTATGGTATCTCCTGTGCGCTGGCAGCAGGCGGTGTGTGTATGGTATCTCCTGTGCACAGGCAGCAGGCGGTGTGTGTATAGTATCTCCTGTGCGCTGGCAGCAGGCGGTGTGTGTATGGTATCTCCTGTGCACAGGCAGCAGGCGGTGTGTGTATAGTATCTCCTGTGCGCTGGCAGCAGGCGGTGTGTGTATGGTATCTCCTGTGCACAGGCAGCAGGCGGTGTGTGTATGGTATCTCCTGTGCGCTGGCAGCAGACGGTGTGTGTATGGTATCTCCTGTGCGCTGGCAGCAGACGGTGTGTGTATGGTATCTCCTGTGCACAGGCAGCAGGCGGTGTGTGTATGGTATCTCCTATGCACAGGCAGCAGGCGGTGTGTGTATGGTATCTCCTGTGCACAGGCAGCAGGCGGTGTGTGTATGGTATCTCTTATGCACAGGCAGCAGGTGGTGTGTGTATAGAATCTCGTATGCACAGGCAGCAGGCGGTGTGTGTATAATATTTCCTGTGCGCTGGCAGCAGGCGGTGTGTGTATGGTATCTCCTGTGCGCTGGCAGCAGGCGGTGTGTGTATGGTATCTCCTGTACACTGGCAGCAGACGGTGTGTGTATGGTATCTCCTGTACACTGGCAGCAGGGGGTGTGTGTATGGTATCTCTTGTGCGCTGGCAACAGGCGGTGTGTGTATGGTATCTCTTGTGCGCTGGCAGCAGGCAGTGTGTGTATAGTATCTCCTGTACACTGGCAGCAGGCGGTGTGTGTATGGTATCTCCTGTACACTGGCAGCAGACGGTGTGTGTATGGTATCTCCTGTACACTGGCAGCAGGGGGTGTGTGTATGGTATCTCTTGTGCGCTGGCAACAGGCGGTGTGTGTATAGTATCTCCTGTACACTGGCAGCAGGCGGTGTGTGTATGGTATCTCCTGTACACTGGCAGCAGGCGGTGTGTGTATGGTATCTCCTGTACACTGGCAGCAGGCGGTGTGTGTATGGTATCTCTTGTGCGCTGGCAACAGGCGGTGTGTGTATAGTATCTCCTGTGTACAGGCAGCAGGCGGTGTGTGTATGGTATCTTCTGTACACTGGCAGCAGGCGGTGTATGTATGGTATCTCCTGTGCGCTGGCAGCAGGCGGTGTGTGTATGGTATCTCCTGTGCGCTGGCAGCAGGCGGTGTGTGTATAGTTTCTCCTATGCACAGGCAGCAGGCGGTGTGTGTATGGTATCTCCTGTGCGCTGGCAGCAGGCGGTGTGTGTATGGTATCTCCTATGCACAGGCAGCAGGCAGTGTGTGTATAGTATCTCCTGTGCACTGGCAGCAGGCGGTGTGTGTATGGTATCTCCTGTGCGCTGGCAGCAGGCGGTGTGTGTATAGTTTCTCCTATGCACAGGCAGCAGGAGGTGTGTGTATGGTATCTCCTGTACACAGGCAGCAGGCGGTGTGTGTATGGTATCTCCTGTACACAGGCAGCAGGCAGTGTGTGTATGATATTTCCTGTGCGCTGCCAGCAGGCGGTGTGTGTATGGTATATCCTATGCACAGGCAGCAGGCGGTGTGTATGGTATCTCCTGTGCGCTGGCAGCACGCGGTGTGTGTATGGTATCTCCTGTGCACAGGCAGCAGGCGGTGTGTGTATAATATCTCCTATGCACAGGCAGCAGGCGGTGTGTGTATGGTATCTCCTGTGCGCTGGCAGCAGGTGGTGTGTGTATGGTATTTCCTGTGCGCTGGCAGCAGGCGGTGTGTTTATGGTATCTAATGTGCGCTGGCAGCAGGCGTTGTGTGTATGGTATCTCTGAACGCTGGCAGCAGGCGGTGTGTGTATGGAATCTCCTGTGCGCTGGCAGAAGGCAGTGTGTGTATGGTATCTCCTGTGCGCTGGCAGAAGGCAGTGTGTGTATGGTATCTCCTGTGCGCTGGCAGCAGACGGTGTGTGTATGGTATCTCCTGTGCGCTGGCAGCAGGCGGTGTGTGTATGGTATCTCCTGTGCGCTGGCAGCAGGCGGTGTGTGTATGGTATCTCCTGTGCGCTAGCAGCAGGCGGTGTGTGTATGGTATCTCCTGTGCGCTGGCAGAAGGCAGTGTGTGTATGGTATCTCCTGTGCGCTGGCAGAAGGCGGTGTGTGTATGGTATCTCCTGTGCGCTGGCAGCAGGCGGTGTGTGTATGGTATCTCCTGTGCGCTGGTTAGTTTGCATCTCCTGGTCACTTGTTTCTTTTACTTGGAGTGTCCTGTTTCCGCCTGTGTGCACGGCACCCCCGGGTTTGTGTTGCAGACTTCAGCTGCGGTAGAAGAAACATCCCGTTTACCAATTCTCATGAGTTTATTACACATTCTCTAAAAGATTTTCATGTGAAAGGAGTAAGGAAAGCGGAATTGGAATCATCTTCTGACTTGAAACAGTTATTTTTTGATTCAGCATTTGTCCAACATATTCTATTTCGGGTCTCCTGCCATTGGACCACAGAAGGTCGGCCTCACACCATCCCTCCTTTTAAGAGGATGTTGAGTTGATCACTTGAGTTAAATCTTTCTCTAGGTTCGCAGGCATTTTGTTTGGAAGTGGGTAATCTTTCTGATTCTGTTTGTATTTACGGATCCGTTCTCTGCAGACTCAGCACCAGGATGCTGCTTTGATGAGGCAGCACTGTTAACATACACGGGTCAGATCTGCTTGTGGAGAGGTCTTCCTTGCTGATTTGCACCTTCTCCTCTTCTGATAATTTAGCAGCGGGTTCAAGGTGAGCTGAGGATTGTTTTTCAGAATCATCAGCCCCAGTTCCCTGTTTCAAAGTGTCCTCACCAGGCGTTTCTCTGATCTGCATGTCAGTACACTGACTCTCTGTGGTAAGTTCCTGCAGCCTCAGGGCATGATCCAGCTCAGTGTGCATTGATTTCCATGCTGCCTGTCTCTTGTGCCTCAGTGTTTGCAGGCTGTATGCTCTGCCTGGAAGCTCTGCTGAAAGCTCTGCCTGGAAGCTCTGCTGAAAGTTCTGCCTGGAAGCGCGGCTGGGAGGTTTGCTGGCTTCCACTGCTGCCTTCCTCCTGTTTCCCAGTACTACACTCCCTTCCTTTTTGCTTTCACCCTGTGAGTAAAGTTCTTTCTTTTGCAACATGTTTTTAATAGTTTTTTGGTGCTTTTTTTAATCCTAGGTCTCTAGATAAAACACGATTTTGACGTTGCCTTTTTCTTTTCCTTCATCCATTTCTCTTTTTCTGTTTTCCCTTCCTCTTTCTTTTTCCATCTGAACCCTCCTCTGTTCTCTTTCCACCAGCATCAGATCCACACGTTCTCCATTTGCATTTGTTTGTTTTATTGCTAGGCCAAATCTATGCACTTTCCTAGAGATTTCTGCCCAGCTCCTTCAACTTGCTCCTGCATTAGAGGCCATGCTAAGACCCTAGTGGGAGCTCAACATAGCACGTCTTTTATCTGTGAGGGTGACCTCCATTACTACAGATTATCTGGGACAGGCTCAGCCAGTCCTGGGTTTATATGTAATGTAGGGTATTTTTTATTTATAAAAAACAAAACATATTTACAAACATATCAATACAAAAGCAACAAACTTAAATTAAAATATGCAATTTTTCCAGAATATTTACACTGTATACAGAAAGTATTTCCACACTTATATATGAACGCCCGCCCATCTTCTCTCCCAGGACTTCATATCCCATCTGACTCTCTCTCCCAGCTTTATTTTCTTTATTTGCTCTATAACCTGTTCAACTGCACAGGTAACAGGCACAAGAACCTTTTCTGTGGAGAGAAGACTGCGGGTGATCCACAACCTATATTTCACAAGTGCATTGATTAACACCACTGTGCTACAGCTGTAACCCTGCAAGTGATCCCTAAACACACCATATACTATATCACAATAGCTTTGACCCTTTAAATCTGGCATTCGTAATGAGGCGGCCATGCCTTCCCACATCTCCACTGCGTAGGGGCACTCCAGGAGGAGGTGCTCCATCGTCTCCAGGATCCCGGCACAGGAACCTCGGGGGCAGTTCCTGTCCGCTATGTTTTAAAATTTTAAATTTGCTCTTACATAAAGACGCCCATGGAAAGTCAACCAGACGGTATCCTGCACCCAGAGAGGGATTCCTGGGTCTAATAGATTCTGTAAGGCCTCTTTCTGGTCCTCTATATCACAGTGTTTCAGATCTAATTGTGAGACACATATTCTGCTCAATACTACCCAGTACAATTTTTTCCTGGGAACAGAATTAATTTCCAGAGCAGTTATTTTACATATATTTAAGAATTTGTACATAATCCTCATATATTCTGGCATATATACAGGCATACCCCGGTTTAAGTACACTCACTTTAAGTACACTCACGAGTAAGTACATCTCGCTCAATAGGCAAACTGCAGCTCACGCATGCGCCAGTCAGCATGTCCTGAACAGCAATACCGGCTCCCTACCTGTACCGAAGCTGTGCGCAAGCGGGGAGACTATAGAGCCTGTTACAAATGCCTTATTTCCATCAGTTATGCACGTATATGACGTTTGCAGTACAGTACATGCATTGATAAGTGGGAAAAAGGTAGTGCTTCACTTTAAGTACATTTTCGCTTTACATACATGCTCCGGTCCCATTGCGTACGCTAATGTGGGGTATGCCTGTAGATCTTTTACAATAATTCTTTTAACAGGTTTGCCATCTAGCCAGTTTTTAAGAGGGGACACCCACTTCCTAAAATATATATGCCAAAACTGGTCATCTCTGTTGAGAAAATTCTGCAAATTAAAACATACAAAAATGAGAGAAAAAAATAATACAGGGTTCACCATTCCCAAACCGCCTTTCTCTCTCGGCAAATAAATAATGTCTCGCTTTAACACATTCAAACGATTTCCCCAGAGCAATTGAAAAAAAAGACTATTTAAAGTAACAGTAATTTCTTCAAGGGGGAGGAAATACAAAACTTAAATACACAAAAATAGGTATCAAAAAGATCTTAATCGTTTTAACTTTTTCTCTAAAAGAGAATTTCCACTTCTTCCACCGTTCTACCTTTACCTTACAGATGTTCAGTTTCTCCTTCCAGTTGTGAACACCAGAATTCTCTTTTCCAAAATAAATCCCTAAGAGGCATTGTCTATCTGAATATCCTCAGGTAGACTAAAGGGGGTTTCCTCTTTTCCTAACCAGCAGGCCACAGACTTATCCTGATTCACCAGGGAGTTGGAAACATTTGAGTATTTATTTATTTCCTGGTTAATACCTTCAAATGAACTTTTTGAGGCAACATAAATACAAACGTCGTCTGCATACGCCTGGCACTTAACTCGCCCCTCGTGTTGAGAACCCTCACAGGGTACGGCTTGAATGTGACTGTTCTGCTCCAGGTGTCTTAAAAAGGGGTTTATGGAGAAAATGTATAATAGGGGGTTCAGCGGGCAGCCCTGTCTAACACCCGACTTTATGGGAAAGGATTCCCTTACCCAGCCATTAATGACCGGTCTTCCATAAGCTCCTTCATACAGCAGAGCCAGTTTCTCCACAAAAGTATCTGGGAAACCATATCTTTCCAGAGTTTTAAAAAGATAGTCATGATCCACCCTATCGAAGGCTTTGGCCTGATCAAGATTTAACAGGTACCCCGACAGACCTCCATTCCTGCCCATCTCAAACATCTCCCTGATGTTAATTAAATTATTAGCGATGTTCCTTCACTTAATGGCACAGGATTGGGAACTCGTTATCACCTTCTCAGCGATGTTACTCATCCGATTTATAAGGCTCTTCGCTAAGATTTTATAATCATTGTTTAGTAAGGCTAATGGTCGCCAACTTTTTAATTCTTTCGGATCCCCTTTCTTATATAATAAGGTTAACAGGGATTCACGCTGAGAGTGAGAGAGACCTATCCCTCCCAGAGAAGCATTATAAACGTTTGCCAATATTTCAGCTAAAACCTCACGAAAAACTTTATAAAATTCAGCAGTGATTCCATCTGCCCCGGGGGTTTTGTTACCTGAGAGGGTCTTAATTGCATTAGACACGTCCCTTGCTGTGATTGGGGAGTCTAAGTCTATCAGGTCATCCTCAGAAACTGATGGGACGTTAATAGATCCCAGATAATTGCCCATTTCTACAGGATCAATAGGTTTTTTGCTAAAAAACTCTGCATAGTATTCAGAGACAACGTTAAGCATCTCATCTTTACTAGTTACACACACACCCTGTACATCTTTTAGGCCACATATAACCTTCTTTTTAGTTCTGGTTTTACAATTTTCAAAGGGATCTGGAGAATAAATCCCACAGCCACCAAAATCCTTCTCATTTGTTAAAGAGGATAACCGTTCATATTGTAATAACCTCATACTTTCCTTAACAAACCTATACTGCTCAGAATTCACTTCTTGACCATTCTGCATTCTCGTATATAATTGCAGCAATTTAGAACGGAGGGCCAAATATTTCTTGTACCTCGCCTGGTTTGTTAGACC
Organism: Ascaphus truei; assembly: GCF_040206685.1. Lineage (NCBI taxonomy): Eukaryota > Metazoa > Chordata > Amphibia > Anura > Ascaphidae > Ascaphus > Ascaphus truei. Next base: position 34,795,253 of record NC_134490.1, read on the forward strand.
TGTGGTTTATTAAAAAATCTTTTAATGTCTTTTTTAGTGACCTCCCACCAATGCACTATATTGGGATACAGAACTTGTGTGGATACACAGTCCTTGAAGAACTGTAGGAAACTTTCTCTTACAGTCTCATCCTGTAACATGGAGGAGTTCAGCTTCCAAACACTGCGACCTAGAATCACAGAGGAATCTAAGTGTAGGGTTATCTGTAGAATAGCATGGTCAGAATATTCTACAGGTGATAATCTGCAGCTGGCAGTATTTACATTTCTCCTAACATATAACCTGTCTATTCTGTTTTTTCTCTCCCCACATACATATGTGTATCCTGGAGTATTTGGGTTGTGAAATCTATAAACATCACTTAAATTAGCCTGTTTACACATATCATTTAGGAACACTATATCATATTCCAATACTTCTCTACCGCTGCCACGGTCTAGATTCGAGGTCACACAATTAAAATCACCCCCTAGAACGAGACATTTGGATGTAAATAAAAAAGGTTTAACCAAACCAAACAAATCCTTTCTTTGTTTTTTTGTTTGGTAGCCATACACATTAATTAATCTGTGCTTGACATTCTGGAATGACACATCTAGGATAAGACATCGGCCTGGGCTCAAGTCAATCACTTTTTCACACTGGAAGTCATATCCCTTGAATAGAAACCCCACCCCATCACACAGGTCAGGGCCGTAGGTCCAAAAAGATGCACCGCTTGTCCATTCCGCAGAAACTGCCGAAATTTCCCTAAGGGAAGAGAGTCTGGTTTCCTGCACGAATAAAATGTCAAAGTCTAGGTCCTTGAAAGCGTTATATGCCAGCGATCGTCTCTTCCTGGTTTTTATGGAGTTAACATTTAAAGACCCTACTTTTAGAGGGGTGAGGGAGGGATGCGCTATTCTGAGTTGATGTTGTTACACTCCACATGTCTTCTATTTGTGCTTTTTTTTCTCTTTCGTTCTCTCTTTGCCAGGCGATGACCCTCTTTTGTTGGAAGGCGGCCTCATCTCCACGTCCTGTGAAGCTATAGTTTTATCACTTTTACTGTCCGTCTTTGGGGTAATGGTTGTACCTATGACAGTGGATCCTGCGGGTTGTTCCACCTCCATCCTGTTGATGTTTTGAGGAGATGGTTCCTCCTGGGAATTCCTCATTGCTTCTGCATCTGGGGCTTCGTGGATACTCATTTTCTCTTTTTCCTGCTGTTCCTCTTCTTCCTGATCTTCCACCCTATCAGCCCAGGACTTTTGCAGTGGCTGAAACATGTTCCGTATCTTTAGGCGGTCAATCACCTCAGTAAGGTAATTTTTTTTTAATTCTAGGACAAGCTCAACTGCACGAGGGTTGTCCTTACTTGCTGGCTTTGCAGCTATGGGAGTTTTCTTCCGTGACATATGAACCTCCCATGTGGATCCTCCTGCTTCCTCATCATCAGCCACTGCTTCTAGATGTTCTGGAGCAGGGAGTGCCTTCTGGCTTTGTTCTTTTGTGCTTTCAAGGGGCATCTCCATCTCACACCTCTCCTGGTGCACTGGTCCCTCTTGGGAGTCTTTGTTCTGTGTGGTCTGAGAAGAGAGGGGATTACTTCTGGTGTCCTATCTTTCTACTGTGATTTGACTGCGGATTTCCTTTAAAACCTCCTCAATCGGACGCAAACCCATGGAGTCCCTCCTCTCTGCAGCTGGCCACTGTGCCTCGGAGTGCAGGTCTTTGTCCACCTCTGTTGTAGGGTGCTGCAGAACATACTCTTGTGCTTGATTGTGTTGGGCATGGGGACACACATTGTATGAATGCCCACTTCTTGAGCATAAGTTGCACAAAATGTTGTTCTTACATTCATTTCGGTGGTGCCCAAAATCTTTGCATAGGCTGCATCTGATCTTGTTACACCCTGATGAAAAGTGTGATCTGGATCCACACTTAAAGCAACATTTGGGCTGCCCACGGTAGAAACACCTTCCTCTTTCATTTCCAATGTATATGAAGTTTGGTAAGTGTGTCACACTGTTGTCTGCACACACTAGTTTCACCTCAAACTGATATCCTCCATTCCAGTATTCACCATTGTATAGTTTCCTTGGTCCTTTGAGTATGTCACACTGGCGCTTCAGCCAGAACTCAATGTCAGCCACTGGGATAGATTCGTGGTCAAAGATAATATTCACTATCACAGTCTCAGGCTTAGATATCGCTGTGGCCTCAAAAGACTTCCACTCAGGGCTGCTACTCACTGCTTTGTATCTCTCCCAGAATTTCTCAAGGTGGGTGGAGGTCTTAAAACTGATATCGTAGTATGGCGAATAAGGGCCATGCAGGAGGGCGTAAATATCCTCTGGGGCAAAACGCAAAGATTTCTTTATTAGTGTATTCCCCACATAATCAAAACCTGGATCTTTCTCTCTTGGTCCCAGAAATGTCAGTCTCACCACATTCCTTCTTCTTAAAGGGTTTCTTATGGGAATAGTGGGAAATAATCTCAAACCTTTCAGTGATTTCCATGCGTTTTGCTGTGAATCACTGGGTTTTGCTGGTTCTGTATTTTCCTGGCAGTCTGAGCCCCCAGCAGCTGAAACCTGATCCAGACTATCAGTGCTGATTGCAGGCACCAGGTACAGCTGATTTTCCTCTCTCAGTGAGGTTTCCCCTCTCTGGCAATCTGACTCCCCTGCAGCTTCTGTGTGTGTCTCCCAGCAGCTGAGAGCTGTTCCAGGTTAGCAGTGCTGGTTTCAGGTACCTGTGTGCTCTGTGTATCTGTCAGGGCGTTAACCCTTTCTGGCTCACAGTTTAGCTCCATTGCCTCTTCAGAGTTTATTGCAATGGGCTCTGAGTGAGAAGGAAGTTTCTCAGGGTCTCTTTCCATTGTTTCTGCCTCCACTGCTGTCTGCAATGTACCTGTGTTTGCCTCCTGACTGACTCCTGCTGCAATCACCTCATGTAGGAGGCTATCAGCCTCAGTTTCCATGAGCTGAGGACTCTCAGCCTCTCTTCCCTTGTCACATTCAGCCTCTGCATTGGGTTTGGGCACTTTGCTATAAGGCTTGTTTGTCTGCCTGCTCTCTCTTGCCGCGCGCCTCCCCTTTTCCAGCTCAGCCTCTCTTTTCTTTTTGTTCTCTGTTATAACATTACTTTGCTGCTGGGATTTACTGCTCTGGGTTTGTATGTTACTTTCCCCGGACAGAACCAGCACATCACCTGTTCCCTGTGTCTCTTCCTCTATTCCTTCCTGCTCAGCAATCTCTTTCTCTCTTGTCTTCTCTCTCTGAATTCTCCTCAATTCTCTTTCCGTTTGCAAAAGATCCTCAGTGTCAGTAACATCCAGGCCACAGCCCCTGGGATTCCCAGGTTCACCTGCCCCAGCACCACCACCCCCTCCTGGGTCTGAGGCCATGCTGAGCCCCTAGTGGGAGCTCAAACAGACACAGCCTCTCTCTGCAAGGGTGACCTCCTGACTGCAGGGTATCAGGAAAGAGTTTGGAAGAGCCAACACGTTGGTTCTTCATGGCTTTATATATCTGCTTTAAGGAAGTCTGTAGTGGACTACTCTTCTGTACCCTACTTTTGCATGTGTTTAATAAGGACCTTGACAAGATGGCCGTTTAGAGCAGTCGGCACCGACCATTATATTTTCAGAACATTTTCCAAAAAAAGTGCCTACAGAAAAATGACTTTCTTCTTTTCAGATTATGAAGGACAGGCTCAGACAGTCCGGGGTTTAGATCTAATGAAGGGTATCTCTCGCTCTCTCCCCCATGTTTCTCTCTCTCTCTGTCCCTCATGCAGGTCTGCACTGGATAGGGGAGAGGGCAACAGAGAGAGGGGTGCAGCTCTATGACTCCCCGTATGAGGAGCGCTGTAGGAGGACTCCTCGAGACAGCCGACAGCCCCCTGAAGATGAGAGACCGGCAGACGAGTATGACCAGCCCTGGGAGTGGAAAAAAGATGACATCAACCGAGCGTTTGCAGGTACAGAGAGGACAGGATTTTAGGGAGACATTAGAATGACAAGGACACTGACACTGAAAGGGAGACACAGGGGTGACAGTCAAAGATTGGCAGTAAGACAGAGGACCCAGACAGAGTGATGCTGTGACAGGAACACGTGCGATGGTGCAAGCGATGCGTATCTTTTTGTGACATTGTGTTGCCCCCCTCACAGTGCAGTTTGAAGGGTCAGATTGGGGGCGCAGCTCCTCACCTGGCAGAGAGCGGCTCCTGCAGCCCAAACCCAGGAGCCCAGGAGGAATCCGACCACACAGCCCCTCCCCCAGCCCTGAGCGCGTCCCACCAGGAGATCGCGGAACCCTGAGCCTGCCCCTGCACAGACAAGAGTGAGTAACTCTGCAGAGAGTGGGGGGACATGTGGGGCAGTGGGGGGCTTTGTGTGACTCACTGCACCCACTTCCCTCCCTGCCCAGTTGGTATCACGGAGCTCTAAGCCGCTCGGATGCTGAGAACCGTCTGTACGAGTGTGCACTGGGAGGCTTCCTACTGCGCAGAGAGAGCGAGAGCGAGTATTACCTATCACTGCGGTGAGTGCACAGAGGCAATGTAACACAATGTAACACAACACAATCTAAAGCAATGCACCACATCACAACGACACAACACAGCGACAGAGTACTGCCTGTCACTGCAGTTAGTACGCAATAACATAGCATACCACAATATTGTGTACTGCCTGTCATTGTGAGTAGCTCACATCACAATGTAGCACAGCATTGAATATTACTTGTCACTGCACGGAGTACACAGCTGTATATGAATGTGTGTGTCAGTATTATGTACAGTGACGTGTCTCTTTGCCTGTGTCAGGGGGTGTCACAGCGTTCTGCACGTGAAGGTGACACGCACACACGACTGCCATTTCACGATGGGTGAAAGCTGCCCGTCCTTCCTCAGTGTCCTCGAGCTGGTCCAGCATTATATACAGCACCGGCTGCCCGTCCCAGGGGGGGAACAACTGTCGTTGCAGTGCCCAGTGCTCGCAGTGACACGGTGACAGCAGAGGTCATAGTGACCGTCACAGCATATGCCAGACCCTGGTGAGACTGCAATGGCCCCATGGTGACAAGGTGACTGCCAGACCACATGTGGACAGTATGCTGGTGGTGACACTTTGACTGGCAGAGCACATGTCCCTGCAGTGACATCGGAGGCTAACAGCCAATCACAGCTCATAGCCCTAGGCAGGAATACCATGATGCACATACTTACTGAGCAGAGCAAGAAGAAAAGGAAGACAGAGCGCACCGACGTCTGCATTCAATCACTTTATTATCAATAAAAACAATATCCCAACTTACAAAAAGTGTTAATATTTGAACATGATCAAAGCAAATGCCGGGAGCCGTGCATGTGCATTGGCGTTCCTGCGTGGTCTGCATCACCACCAAGGTCTCAGCTGCCGGATGCTTGAACTGGAGTCTGGCGAAATAGGACCAACCTCCTACGCGTTTCACACTTTACGTGCTACATCAAGAGGTAGTTACAGAGATGTATAGCAGAATATCTAAAACCCCTAATCATTCCTTATCCAATACAAAAATGCAATTTATAAGAGAAATGCCATGAATGATATATAGATATATATATCCAGTGTTCGACAAACCTATACATTTGCACACCCCGGGCGAGTGGATTTAACATCGTGGCGAGCTCCTATTGGCCCAAGCAGCACACGTGTGGTACTAGGTGGCGAGTAGATTTTTTGTTCGGCGAGCAGACACATACACATACACACACACACACACACACACACACATACATACATACATACATACATACACACACACATCACTAACATTCAGGGACCATTTAACACCTTAAGTTATAAATCGCATACAGCACAGGGGGGAGGGATAGGCTTCAGTGAGATACATTCCAAGATGCACTGTTTTAAAGTAAAACACTCACTTACTTTATCCATAGTAACACCGCCAGAAGAAGAGATCAGTGTATCTCGAAAGCTCGCACAAATAAAAGCATTTCGTTAGCCACAGAACGGTATAGTCTACTCATTTTCGATTATATATATATATATATATTTGACAAAACGCTACAGCGTGAAACGCGTAGGTGTGGGCTCTCTGCCTGTGTTTGTCATTTTTAATGATCCAATAAATTAGATCATTTTTTATCGTGGGAACGCTCTCCGTCTCATCCTTTTTCACTTAAATGGAAGTAGTGCTCGGCGTTTTTGGTTGCGTTTTTTTATTGTTTATAAAATGATTGAGTACTGGCATTGGTGCGCTCTGTCTGCCTTCTCTTCTTGCTCTGTTTGGAGAACATGTTGGTGAGGGATTTTGAACGCCCTCTATGAAGAGGAGCCGCAAGAGGAGTTTCAAGCCTTCCCCCACCGGATTCACAGAGCTTTCTGCACAGCGGACAAACTTACTGAGTGGCACTGGGATACTTTGTGACAGTGCTCAGCAGGAGGAACACTCCTGCCTGTGGGACTTCCTGTGTGTGACACCCCCCAAATGTTCTGGGGGGGGCTATACTTGTGTTCGGAATCTGGGCATGCAAGAAAGGTTTTGAGAGGGGGAAGAACGTGACTGTCCTATCATTGCTATGTCCCCTCTATCTTTTCCTCCCCTCTTGATTTATTGTTTTCCACCTCTCACGCTCTCCCCCTCCTGGTCTCTCTTCTCTCTCCCGCCCTGGTCTCTCTTCTCTCTCCCCCTCCTGGTCTCCCTTCTCCCCCCCCCCTGGTCTCTCTTCTCTCCCCCCCCCCTGGTCTCTCTTCTCTCTCCCCCCCCTGTCTCTCTTCTCTCTCCCCCCTCCTGGTCTCTCTTCTCTCTCCCCGTCCTGGTCTCTCTTCTCTCTCTCCCCCTCCTGGTCTCTCTTCTCGCTCTCCCCCTCCTGGTCTCTCTTCTCTCTCCCCCTCCTGGTCTCTCTTCTCTCTCCCGCCCTGGTCTCTCTTCTCTCTCCCCCTCCTGGTCTCCCTTCTCCCCCCCCCCTGGTCTCTCTTCTCTCCCCCCCCCCTGGTCTCTCTTCTCTCTCCCCCCCCTGTCTCTCTTCTCTCTCCCCCCTCCTGGTCTCTCTTCTCTCTCCCCGTCCTGGTCTCTCTTCTCTCTCTCCCCCTCCTGGTCTCTCTTCTCGCTCTCCCCCTCCTGGTCTCTCTTCTCTCTCCCCCTCCTGGTCTCTCTTCTCTCTCCCCCTCCTGGTCTCTCTTCTCTCTCCTCCTCCTGGTCTCTCTTCTCTCTCCCCCTCCACGTCTCTCTTCTCTCTCCCCCTCCTCGTCTCTCTTCTCTCTCCCCCTCCTGGTCTCTCTTCTCTCTCCCCCTCCTGGTCTCTCTTCTCTCTCCCCCTCCTCGTCTCTCTTCTCTCTCCCCCTCCTGGTCTCTCTTCTCTCTCCCCCTCCTGGTCTCTCTTCTCTCTCCCCCTCCTGGTCTCTCTTCTTTCTCCCCCTCCTGGTCTCTTTTTTTTCTCCCCCTCCTGGTCTCTCTTCTCTCTCCCCCTCCTGGTCTCTCTTCTCTCTCCCCCTCCTGGTCTCTCTTCTCTCTCCCCCTCCTGGTCTCTCTTCTCTCCTCTCACTTCTCTTCCTCTCCTGGTCTCTATTCTCTCCCCCTCCTGGTCTCTCTCTTCTCTCCCCCTCATGGTCTCTCTCCTCTCCCCCCTCCTGGTCTCTCCTCTCACCTCTCTTCCCCCTCCTGGTCTCTCTCCTCTCACTTCTCTTCCCCTCCTGGTCTCTCTCTTCTCTCCCCCTCTTGGTCTCTCTTCTCACTCCCTCCTGGTCTCTCTCCTTTTCTCCCTTCTCTTTCCATCCTGGTCTCTCTCTTCTCTCCACCTCCTGGCCTCTCTTCCCTCTTTACTACTCCCCCCCCCCCCTCCTCCCTCCTGCTATACAGTAAGAGCCATGTCCTGCATGCCAGCTTCCATTACCTCCTCCCAGGGGAAGGGCTGCGTGAGAAGAAGCCGAGACACGCAGGCTGCCATGCACACGGACACACGCACCTGCTTACAGACGCACTCACACACACACACACACACACACACACACACACACACTGCACGCCAACACACAATACACGTGCGTGTATTATATTGAATGCACACACCTGGACACGCACAGATGAGGCACTAATTCAATTTTCCAACTAATAAATGGGACATTTTGAGTTTAACTAGTTAGGAACCTTCACAGCTGAGACCATGAAGAAGAAGGGGGGAGAGGGGGGTTCATACAGAATTTCTCGGCTGCCCTTTCATCCTGACTCATAGCCTTTGGGAAATAGCCCATATAACACCATCCTCACAACCCTTTATAAACCCTTCGCTGTGGGTGGTGCAATGTATAGCAATAGATCACGTGTGATAATAGATGTAATCATCGAAATACTGTGTGTCTACAGAGGTAGCAGGTGTTCTTACTCCCATTAACAGTACCGCAATATTACTGTAAGGTTTACCGTGAGCGCTATTGGAAACCATGGTAACGGTAACCCACGCCTTATTTAGTGCGATATTTCTTACGTTTTTTTGTGTTAACGTGTGTGTGTATATATACAGCTCAACCCCCTTATAACACTGTGCTTGGGGTCCAAAGAATCACATCGCGTTATAAGCGGATCGCGTTAGAAATAATGTACCATTGTATGCATTGTACAATAAACTATTTAAGATACCAATAATCGTGTTGTATAGTATTCATAAATACGAAAATTGGGAGCCACGCTTGCATCGCGTTATAAGCGGATTCGCCTTGTAACAGATCGCGTTATAACGGGGTTGAGCTGTATATATGTATATATATATGTATGTATATATGCGTATGTATGTTTATATATATATATATATATATATATATACAAACATTCTATAGGCACTCCACTTGACTTCAAATTATTTTATTGATCTAAAATTTCAGTTCACTCAGGAACCTTTCTTTAAAGGTTGAAATTGGTACCTGAGGGAAACGAAACATCGAATCAATACAATTACTTAAAGTCAAGTGGGTGCCTATAGAATATATTTTGTTTCCTATACTTCATGCACTAACCTGCAATCTGTATATGACCAACCCGTGTTTATGCCAATTACCACAGCTGGGGTCTGTGTGTATGCGCACGCACACGCACAACAAGTACCAGCTCCTATTACCCTCTCTTGGGACAGAAACAGAGGTACTGCAACGTTCAACTGAGATTCTGTCCTAAATTGGAGGTACTCCTCATAATTTCTACATTGCGCCACAGCCGGAGGTTCCTGTAGCCCATTCCTTCCTTTGTTATGTACCCATGCTCGCTGTAATACTGCCACCTTGTTGCTATATACCCCCGCTTGCCGTTATATGCCTCCCTTATAGGACCTGTTTGTTTATTCATTGAATCATGTTATTAATGGCTACCCCACCAGGGAATAATAAGAAAACAGGTTACAGGAGAGAATATAACAAGTTGGCAGCCGGCGCTCGCCTGTCGGAAGCAGGGGCAGGCTGGTGGCAGAGGGTTCGGAAGTCCGGTTTGTGTGCTGCTCCCCTGCGGACCCCGGTGCTGGGGGCTTCAAGCTGTGGGTTGGTGGTGTAGTGTCTGCTGTTCCCTCCGCGCAGGCGCTGTGTCTCCGCGTTTCGCGGGCGGTTCCCCTGGTGTAGGACGTTGGCGTGGAATTGCTCCGCTTCCTCACTGTGACATCACTGGTGCCAGAGTTAACAGGTCAGTGACATTATCAGAGTGACCGTGAGAAAGGAGCCCAGGGACAAAGCGAGCCAGATTATCAAATAAATCTCATTCGTTTTTTAAAAGAATGTAATACTATTGGTTTATTAATTAATAGTAATACACTGTGCCCCTGGTACCCCTACAATGTAACCCCACACTGTGCCCCTGGTACCCCCACACTGTGTCCCTGATTTCCCCTTCACATTCTTCCTCCTGGTACCACGCACACTGCCCCTGTTACCTCCAACATTGTGCCCTCTGGTACCCCCTGCACTGCCCCCTGGTACCCCCCACATCGTGCCCTCTGGTACCCCCCACACTGTCCCCTGGTACCCCCCACACTGCCCCCTAGTACAACACTATGCTTTTGTACTCCCAAGACTGTGCCCCCTTGTACCTCTCAGACTGTGCCCCCTGGTACTCCCACACTGTTCCCCACCACACCTCCCCCTGTTACCCCTTATCCTGCCTCCTGTTACCCCTCATACTGCCCCGTTTCCCCCCACATTACCCCCAGGAACTCCCTATACTATACCCACTGGAACCCCCCACATTGTGCCCCCCTGGAACACCCCACACTTTGCTCCCTGGTACACCCTATACACTGTTCCGCCTGGTACTCCCCACACTGCCCACTGGAATTCCCCCACACACTGCCCCCTGGTACTTCCCACACTGTGCCCCCTGGTACTCCCCCCCCCACACTGTGCCCCCTGGTACACCCCCCCCACACAGTGCCCCCTTGTACACCCCACACTGTTTCCCCTGGTACCCACCACACACAGTGCCCCGATACCACCCCACTCTGCCCCCTGGTACTCTCCCACACTGTGCCTCCTGGTACCCCCCCTCACACTGGGCCACCTGGAACTCCCATACTGTGTCCCCTGGTACCCCCTTCGCACACTGCCCCCTGGTACCCCCCCCCCCCCCCACACACTGTGCCCCCTGGTAATTCCACCCACACTGTTCCTCCTGGTAATTCCACCCACACTGCTCCCCCTGGAACTCCCCACACTATGCCCCCTGGTAAGCCCCACACTGTGCCCCCTTGGGCGTGTGGCCAAGATGACAGCTAAAAGGTTTGTATAAAGTTACTAAATAGGAAATCCTGGGGCTGACAGCGATTCGCAAGAATGATGAATAGATATTTGTAACAGTTGTGATTACACAAATCAAATGATGGCAAGAATGACGGGGAGGTCTATGTATAATCTTATATCTGTTCTCATGCAAAAGTAAAAAAAGGTGTTGTGTTTCATATCCAGGTACACAGGTACAAAACTGAAGGTGGCGTCATTCTAAGTATTATAGAAATAAAGATATGAGCATGTTTCTATATGTAGGCAGATTTTGAAGTAATACAAATGTCATCAAGAGATTGATGAGACTGGGTGTGGGAGGTTAGGGATATGCACAGAAGGTGGACTTTTGTTGGTTTCAATGCAGGAAGTTTAGAATATAAACCATGCATTTAAGACATGAAATTAAAATTTTACAGAAAAGTGTCAGATGCCAACAAGATATGTGAATTTTCATCTTTCATACTCAAGTGACCTCTCTGGGAAGAATCTGTTACATGTTCTGCCGTATCTTATATGAATTATTTGTTTATCTTTTTTATTTGATGAAACTCTGAAATTTATACTGTATGTTCTTGTAATAATCTTTTTCTGTAACCTAAGCACTGTACTTTTTGTATATTAAATCTAACCTTTTATAAGTAAGGACTTTGAGCTCTGATTGAACTGTTTCACGCTGTCATGAGATATGTATTTTAATCCATCTGGTGCATCAGGGTTAATGTGATTGGAGTTTTATTTTAAAATAACATCTGTTGGGGTTGTAAGATGTCAGGACTTTTTACAGGTTTGTGCTTGGCTTCAAAGAGAGTTTAATTGGGGGTGGCTATCCTGTATGGGCTCACTTAAAAGGGCCAGATGGGTTGCATGTTGGTGATAGTGTCCAGATAAGGGTAGACGTGGGAATAAAATATGGTCCCTGTGACAAGTTTATAAACATGGTCGTTTTACAGCTAAGCTTCAAAGCATTTATTTGCAGGGGGTGTATGGATGGCCTGGGGCGTGGCTACAGAAGGTAGCAAACCAAAAGTGATTATTAAAAATGAGTCCCTGTGATGTCATCTCCTCTGCAGAATAAAAGTAACAAATCTGTAACCGTGTCACCGAGGGGCACATTCTGACATCACACACTGTGTGTTTGAGATAATAAGGGACAGATATTCATTTGTCACTTAAATTTAGGATTAAGATGGTCATATTTAGTCTTGCCGTGTCCACATTGAGTGCCTGAATGTATTGATGTGATTCACATGTAAGGCAAGTTATCAGTACATTTAGATATTGAAAAGGAGTTTAAACGTCATTTGGTAGGAGGGTTTTAAGTCTGTCGTAAAACCATCAATCTCACAGTTGATTTACGACAGGGGCTGGGTTTATGTGGTTTACATTTCCCTAATAAACGTAGACATTAAGATTTTTGCTTAAATACAGGACTACAGTAGCTAAAAGATTTGAACAATTGTCTGAATTCTATTATTCATTAAGACCAGGTTGGTTTCATCCCTGAACGCCAAGCCTCCGATCACATTAGGAGAGTGAGTAATCTTATACATCATATGATAACACATAAAACTCCCACTATTATATTGTCACTAGACGCTGAGAAAGCTTTTGATCACGTCTCTTAGCCGTTTAAGTTCCTAACCATTCAATACATAGGGTTCGATTCATGCTTTTTAAATGGGGTCAAGGCATTGTACAACCCCCCAACTGCATCAATGAAAACATTGTATTTTACCTCAGACCATTTCCAGGTCAGCAACGGTACTTGTCAGGGGTGTCCGGTCTCACAAGAAGATCACTCCAAATGCCGTCTCTGTTCTTTAAAGACTCCATTCCCCCTTCCAGCATGTGACGTCACTTCCGGCCGTGACATCTGTGCAGCAGTGGGGTCTCGGTCATGTGACGGCTCCAAAATTCACCAGACGGAGGGTGAATGAAAGTCCTCTAAAAGGTGCCCTAACACCTAAAGAGAACTTTCATTGATCCTCCGTTTGGTGAATATTGGAACCCGTGGAGTCGTCACATGACTGCGCCCCAACTGCTGCACAGACACCCCACGCTGGAAGGGGGAATTGCGTCTCCACCGAGTGGAGACAGCATTTGGAGTGATCCTCTCCTCTGAGACCTATAGTATGTGGTCTATCTGCGCTTGCCCTTTGGGCTAATTGTGAGTGTTAGTTGTATAGCGTGTGGTGTCTCATACAATATAGTTTCACACTGTGTCTCTTCTCCTTGCTTTCTATTTTACACTATCGTTTGCATAGAAAAAGATAAAGGTGCGCTCAAAATTATATTGTGATATGTGACAGTGACGGATAAGGGTTAATATTATTAAATTTAGCAGTTAGGAAGACATTTCCTTAATACTAGGAGCATGAAGCTCAACACGTGAAAACTGCAGCTGGTAAAAATGATGGCTCAGAGCATCAAAGAGAGTATTGGTAGAGGAACAATACCAGCGCAAAATACTCATGAAAATGGTTTTTAGTATATAAAAAGACACATAATAAAACGGCACATAAACAAGTGCTAAATAAGGAGTCATCCGTGATCCATTGTTACCAGACTCCCATAGACATCACAAGGTGAATGTTGGTCTCGGATGGAAAATCGCCACGCTTTAACGAAGGGGTGAGTGGCAAACGTGAATGGATGGTGGAGCCGGTAGGGAAGGCACCCGCTCCCGGCTATAGCAGTACAAACAGTCCTGTTTGAAGTGGAAAAGGAAAGTCAGCTCTACTCGGTGTGACTCACGCTCCTGATCTCTGCAGCAGACTGGTACCCACAGCACGGCAGAGGTGGATCGGCTCCGGTAGGGAATGCACCTACTTCCTGTCTTTCAGAAGTGAACGCCGCTTGTCTCGGTCAGCTCGGTATAGGTGAGCGAGTGAAGGCAAAATCACCTGCGCTGGTGCAGCAGCTGTGGTAGATGTGCTCAAGAGCGACGGCGCCGCTTCAAAAATGCTTGCAGCCAATGTGATTCAATATAAAAATTGTAAGGATATATAAACAAATATAGATCTTGGCAATAACCAAGTAGAATAAAAGAATAGCACACAATCTATTCCAACGCATTTCATAGCTGTTGCTACTTCATCAGGGAATGATCGAGAGTGACAAAGTGTCCTATTTAAACCCAAAAGGAAGGTAGATTGGGCAAAAAACAGGTGTACAAGATTGAGGTGTGGAACCAGGGGAGAGCTATAGCTATATTGTCTGTGAATGAGATCTGCCAGACATTACCCGAATTCTCTATTGTAAATCATGAAATTCAGTTTGAATTTTACCAACTTCTTGTGAGTAGGTTTTACATTATTTTTTCACTTTGGATTGTTGTTTTTTTACACTCATTTTTTTTATTGTGTATATTTTAACATATCACTTGCATTGTATGTGACGATAGCTTTGTAACAGGCTATTAATAATACACACCAAATATAACTGGGTTGTACTGAACGAGGCTTATATATGATAAAATATAATTTATTCCTTGAAAAAGGTGAACACAACAAGATATACAAATAAAATATGGCACTTACTTAAAGGTTAGGACAAGAAAAGCCATCAGGATACAGGATGGGCCATTCCTTCCATAATTCAGGTTTAGACGTAGACATCACAGCAATACATGAAGATCATGAAGACCATACATGAAGACCTTTGAGTAAGGGCTGACTCTGGTTTAAATACCATTTCAACTCCCTCTCTTACAACCAAGGCGCCGAGCTGGCTAGAAAAAATCTCTTTGAAGGAGATTTTGGCTTCTCTTGTAAGTGTGAAGACCGACACTTAAAAACACTCAGTCCCTTTGTTCCTGCCCTTAGTATAAACAATCAGGACAGTTACCTTTTGATCACCGGCCTATGCTAATTCCTCAGGATGCCCTTCCTGCCCTATTTAGCATAGCAGATGGAGTCTGCATTTTTCAGAGCAGATCCAAAATCCCATATACACTTTAAATAACTTCAGTTCAGTAGTACTTACTGGCACGCGAGCCATATTAATACATTCCGTCACGCATGACGCTCCCAACGAGACTAAATATTACCGTGTAATACTAAAATTAAGAGAGATATTAATATCTGTCTCTTAGGACCTGCTAGATATCATGTGTCTGTGATCGTTGTTTGCGGCTCGGTCCCCTGGTTACACATATGTAATTTTTAGCACGTTCAGCCGAGGACATCTCATAATATTCTTATATTTAATAAGGTCACTCATTTCTGTAGCCCCACTCCTAAATCAGGGGCGTTGGCCAGTCTACCAAAAAGGGTGTCTACCAGGATACTATGGTTTGTAAGTGTGAGTTATAACACTCACAAACCACTCCAGCTTCATGCAAACAGGTAGAGTGGCTGAGCCTTTGATCAAGGGTCTGCTTCCTAAACATTTGGTCGCTCTCCTGACCCTTTGCAGTCCTTAGTAGGCAGACATCTTTGAGGGTAACTTAAACAAAGGGCTATAATCACTATTCAACTATTAACCCTTGCCCTCCCGGATGGATCCCAGTGTTTGTGTGAGTGCAACCACCAGGATAACACATTACATTTACACAGGGGAATAAACATTTGGATACTGAAGCAAGGCAAAACACATTATTGGACCTCAGTCCAGTTAACCCCTTGCTTCCCAGATGAGAGTAGAGGGTGGCCAAATAGGGGTGTAACCCCTTTAATCCCGGGCCAAATCCTCTCTATCATGACACCTCCCCTACTCAATGGGTGCCTGGTGCCCCAGCTGCCTTCCCTGGCACACCATTGGCACTCTTGAAGCACTCAATAAGTCCTGAGGGGTTGGCCTGGCAAAATTGTCCTCCGGCATTGTCCAGTACATTGTCCTGGCCACAGTGGATAGTGAAGTCCAGATCCTGCTGAGCAGGGCTCCACCGTGCATTCTCCTTCGCCTCCCTCTGGCCCCCACCCCGTGCCTGGTGAACCAAGTCCATGGTGAAGGGGCCTGTCTGCAGACCAGGCTGCATACTGCCCAGAGACTGGCATGTCTCTGCACCAGCGAGAGACCAGCTATCAAGCCCAGACCGTCGCTTTCCTGTCAACCAAGTCTGGGAAAGAGCTATGTCACTATCCTGTAGGGACCCTACCTGCCCTGGCCCTGTGCCCACCTGTAGCTGCTCCGCTATACCCTTGACTCTCCTCCCTGGCTGCCTATCTACCCACACCCCCTCCTCTGGGAACCCAGGGGAATCTGTCATGGGGGTCACTCCTGGCCAGTCAGAAAAAGGGACCTCTTGCCTACCTAGCCCATCCCTAGCTTCTGCCAGCTGCATGACACCCCACTGACCTCCTATCTCCCCCTGCTCCACAGTGTCTCCCTGCCTAGCCTCCCCTAGGCCCAGCACCTCAGCCCCTGCTGATGACTCCTGCTGCTTACCTCCCTGCAGCCCACCTGCACTCCGCTCCCCCCTAGGCAATCCTAACCCAGACACTGGAACTACCTGAGTGCACCTACCTCCCTGACCTTGTCTCCCCCTTACCAGGGATGAGCTCAGGGGCACCTCTCCAGATGCAACCGCCTTAGCTCTTGGCTGGCAGGTATCCCTGGGGTGGCACAAGCTTGCCACTGTCCATGATACCCCCAGCCCATAGCCATCCTGCAACAGCGGGTTGCTGATCTGAGAAACCCCCTGAGGCTCTGCCAGGGTAATGGGGAACTCTAGCTGCCATGCCTGCTGCTTTCCCTCCCTGGCTACCACTAGCCCTTCTTCTCCCACTGGGATCTGATGCTGGCTACCTACCTGCAGCCTCCCCTCACTCCGCTTCTCCCTAGCTAATCCTAACCTGGACCTAGGGACACCTGAGTGAGGCCATCTCCCTGACACTGCCTCCCCATTACCGGGGATGAGTTCAGGGTTGCTGGTGCAGATGCACCCACCTTAGCTCCTGGCTGGTAGGTAACCCTGGGGTGGTCTAACTTTGCCACAACCCCTGATACCTCCAGCCCATAGCAAGGCTGCAACAGTGGGGCTCTTAACTGAGAGTCCCCTTGCTGCCCCGCCAGGATAATTGGGAAGCCTAGCTGCCCTACAAGCTGCCCTTCCTTCCCCTACCCTGGTGCCCCTATCTCCTGCCACCCCCTGGTCACCCCTATAGTGAAACAACAGGGTACAGTCATAGGAAAAAATAAGTCAGGGTCAGTCTGCTACTTGGTCTGGCTTACCTCGCTGGTCCCCGCAGAGACCGCCGCCTTCGTTGGTCCCGATTGCAGGGGGACTGGAGTGGCCGCCGCCGCCGGCATCATCTGGGCCGGGCAGCAACGGGCCGCTGCCGCAACAACGCCCGGGCTTGGTTCAGGTAAAACGGTGCAGGACAATGGTCCCAGGTCTTTGTGGAGTAACACGGCTCCCGCCAAACCAGGTAAAATAACCCCCTCCCGCAATCCCTGTCCCTCCCCCCACTCAGAAAGGGCTCCGGCACTTTGCCGGAATCGCGGCTCTTCTGCCGCCGTCGCCGGCTCGCCGCCGGGATCTGATGGATGGGCGCTGCTCTCCGCCGCTAACGGGGTTATCTCTTCCGCAGCTCGTGAGCGCTGGCCCTGAGGGACTTCGCCCGACCGCGCACGGTCCGGGCACCGGGCATTTTTGTGGCCCGTTTGTTGGCAATGCCGCAGCGCCTGCCGGAGCTTCACCACCGGTGGACTACCCCCCGCGAGGGGTTGCTGAGTCCAGAGCGGAGTTGCTTGAGCGCCGGGCTCTGGGAGGGGGTAAGCGGGTTGGTGCGGCACCAACGCCATGAACTGGGTCCACTGCGCTGGGAACCACATCTTGCCCAATGCACACACCAGTGCTAGCTCTTTCAGGTAAAATGGACGGGCCGCCGCAACGGCCGTTACCTCTCCTGGTGCAAGACTTCCGTGGTCTCCGAGACCACCCGCTCCCTCCACAAGTCTCTGCCGTCCCAGAGCTGGGTCCCCTCCCTGCTCTCTGGGCGGTTGGATGGTTACAGCGGCTGCAGCTGTGGATCTTTGCTCAGCCTGTCGGGTTTCATGGTCACCGATCGCTGCCTCTCTCTCAGCCTTGCCGGCTGCTTGTCCCTGCGCCGACTTGATACACTCCTCCGGTCTCGGTGCCCGGCTCCTGTCACACGGATGGCCGGCACTTTGGTTCTGGAGGCAATGCTTCTCACAAGTAGGGGAACAGTGAGGAGGTGCCATATCTTGTGTTATATGTTGTACACTGTGTGTTCAATATCTTTAGTCCCAGGAACTCACAATTACTCTCGAGTTCCCACTATATGACAGAGTCCCTCAGAACACTGTAATATAGGTCCAGTTCAGTTCCGCCGCTGCCACCAGTTTTATTAACGCCTGTGACGATAGCTTTGTAACAGGCTATTAATAATACACTAAAAAATGGGTAGAAGGTGGTCACAGCAATAGAAGTCTAGCCCAGGGAAGGATAAGGTTAAAATCAGCTTTAATGATGATCATTAAAGCTGATTTTAACCTTATCCTTCCCTGGGATGGACTTCTATTGCTGTGACCGCCTTCTACCCATTTTTTATTGCAACTACCATGGCTGGCGTACGCAGGCATTCACCATTGTATTCCCAGGTCTGAAGCGCTGACGTCATCCCCCCTACACGTGTGGGCGCGCCGGGGTGCAGTGACCGCAGAGACGCATCACCGCTCCTCCTCTCGGCAGGGAACGGCGTGTGTGGGCTAGCAGGCAGCTGTCCTCCACATGGATAACGTGTCGGCGGTTACTTCAGAGTGAAGACGCCACTGCTACCCGCGTTGCTGGGAGAAGCACGCCAGAGAGAATGCTCCAGCTGGGCATTTGTGTCATCATCTCGTGAAACAGCTTACAGCGATTAAATAAGGATATACAAGACACCGGGCAGGGTAAGGGCAGCAGCTGGCGGCATCAGGAGGTTCACGAGTGGGGTGTTCCTGGACACCTCATCTCTTGCACCCTGTCACAGTCTGCACAACGGGCCCCCCACCCAGGGTGAGTTCTATCTAATTATCCTTCCATGCTTTTACTATGTTCCAATGGTGAATTGCTATATATTTTTTAGTGGATTGTGGATCTTATCCCAAATTAATCCCTTCATGTACGTGACTTTGGCAGCATCAGTGTTTTTGGGTTCATTCCCTTACTCCTTGGCATATTAATAATACACACCAAATATAACTGGGTTGAACTGAACGAGGCTTAGATATGATAAAATATAATTTATTCCTTGAAAAAGGTGAACACAACAAGATATACAAATAACAAACAAAATATGGCACTTACTTAAAGGTAAGGACAAGAAAAGCCATCAGGATACAGGATGGGCCATTCCTTCCATAATTCAGGTTTAGATGTAGACATCACAGCAATACATGAAGATCATGAAGACCATACATGAAGACCTTTGAGTAAGGGCTAACTCTGGTTTAAATACCATTTCAACCCCCTCTCTTACAACCAAGGCGCCGAGCTGGCTAGAAAAAATCTCTTTGAAGGAGATTTTGGCTTCTCTTGTAAGTGTGAAGACCGACACTTAAAAACACTCAGTCCCTTTGTTCCTGCCCTTAGTATAAACAATCAGGACAGTTACCTTTTGATCACCGGCCTATGCTAATTCCTCAGGATGCCCTTCCTGCCCTATTTAGCATAGCAGATGGAGTCTGCATTTTTCAGAGCAGATCCAAAATCCCATATACACTTTAAATAACTTCATAACTTCAGTTTAGCAGTACTTACTGGCACGCGAGCCATATTAATACATTCCGTCACGCATGACGCTCCCAATGAGACTAAATATTACCGTGTAATACTAAAATTAAGAGAGATATTATTATCTGTCTCTTAGGACCTGCTAGATATCATGTGTCTGTGATCGTTATTTGCGGCTCGGTCCCCTGGTTACACATATGTAATTTTTAGCACGTTCAGCCGAGGACATCTCATAATATTCTTATATTTAATAAGGTCACTCATTTCTGTAGCCCCACTCCTAAATCAGGGGCATCGGCCAGTCTACCAAATGGGGTGTCTGGCTGGATACTATGGTTTGTAAGTGTGAGTTATAACACTCACAAATCACTCCAGCTTCCTGCAAACAGGTAGAGTGGCTGAGCCTTTGATCAGGGGTCTGCTTCCTAAACATTTGGTCGCTCTCCTGACCATTTGCAGTCCTTAGTAGGCAGGCATCTTTGAGGGTAACTTAAACAAAGGGCTATAATCACTATTCAACTATTAACCCTTGCCCTCCTGGATGGATCCCAGTGTTTGTGTGAGTGCAACCACCAGGATAACACATTACATTTACACAGGGGAATAAACATTTGGATACTGAAGCAAGGCAAAACACATTATTGGACCTCAGTCCAGTTAACCCCTTGCTTCCCAGATGAGAGTAGAGGGTGGCCAAATGGGGGTGTAACCCCTTTAATCCCGGGCCAAATCCTCTCTATCATGACATTGTACTCCTTTGGGCCCCTATGCTCCCTGTTATTTACTTTAGTCTAACAATAAACCCTTTGGACACTTATATATATATATATATATATATATATATATATATATATAATAATGTGGTAATGTTTGGGGTTTCTCAGAGCTTGTTGGGAATCTGTGTTTATTAACAAGAGGGCGTCATGACGTCACACTCCGATTTTCATCATGGACGCCTGCAGCTCCCAGCAGACCTGATTGCTACACCAACAGAGTCTCCTTCAGCTGCGCACTCACCACGCTTGCTTCACAAGGATCGTGTCCTCAGGGCAAGCACAGATAAGTGTTTTGAGGGTCATCTTTCCCTCTTTTCTGTCCTCTCCCCACCCCTCTCCCCCAGTGTGCTGTAGGGGTATGTTATTAAGGGCCAGATTGGGGGACCACACAATCCTGCTGTACTGCTCCCCCCCACAGGGTTAGCATATATTGGTGTGTAGGGATTCCCCACTTTCATTTCATGTCCCTGTGTGCAGTTACTGACGATCGGGGTCAGTTTATGTGGGGTTCACTGCTACACTTCTGTAATGCTCGGCCTGCCCACAAGCCAGACGAGACCCTGGGACTGAGGTGGAAAGGAGTAATACCACACACCTAACAGTAAACGGGGGCACGGCCGGAGTGTGGAAGTAGCGTAGATGGTTCGGGTAGCAATAATAGAAAAAGTACCGTACTTGCCAACTCCAGCGGTGGAAGGTAAAGTCCGTAAGCCTAGTGTCGTGGGATGGAGAGAGCAGCGTAGTAGAGTGTCCGTAAGCCTGGGTCGTGGAGTGGAGAGAGCAGCGTAGTAGAGTGTCCGTAAGCCTGGGTCGTGGAGTAGATAGAGCAGCGTAGTAGAATGTCCGTAAGCCTGGGTTGTGGAGTGGAGAGCAGCGTAGTAGATTGTCCGTAAGCCGTGTCCTGGGGATGTAGAGGTCTGCAAGGTAGAGAGTCCAAAGCCAAGTCCAAGGGGTTCCAGAAAGCAGGGTAAACGAAGTCCAAAGCCAAAGGTCAAATCCAGGGAGGTCATCAGAGTATCCAGGGACAGCAACTGAAAGAAAGAAGGGGCCAGGCAACAGCAGACAGCACCAAGGTACAGAAGCTAAGCAGAGCAAAGAGGCAATGGTGAGGGGAGACTAAATAGGGAGCTGGGACCTATGGGAGGAAGGGGAGGAACGGAGAAGTGGCCCGAGGGAGAACCTGATAGGGGAGGTGTCTGGGAGGCTGGGGCCTATCACCGTGAGGGGAGGAACGGAGGGGCGATCCGAGGGCGGACCGGATAGGGAAGAAGTGCTTGAGAAGCTGGGGCCTGTTAGAACAAGGGGAGGAGTAGAGGAGCGGCCCGGGGAAGAGTCTGATAGGGGAGAAGGGCCTGGGGGGCGGACCTGACGGAGCAGGGGCAGGGAAGCGCTTCGCGCGTGCCACTTCATAGGAGGCGGAGTCAGGCGCCCCGCGCCAAGAAATGGAGGCCTGGGTCCTCGCGCGTGCTATGGAGTGAGCTTTTAACCATTTAAATGTCGGAGGGGGTGAGCTTCAACAAGATAGGAAGAGCCACCTTCCAATAAGCTAGGACCAGCTGAACAAGATTTGTAAAACATAAAGGACACCTGCAAGCTCATATTGAACCCCCAAAATAAGCACAACATATATATAAGCATATAGGTGTCACAGAGGACACAGAGGAGTGCTACTGAGCATTCCTATCTTGTTGAAGCTCACCCCCTCCCACATTTAAATGGTTAAAAGCTCACTCTATAGCATCTCCCACTCTCAGGGGAACTTGCTTGCTTGCAGTATGATTGTGACAAATCTAATACAGAGTGCTTTTCCTGGTAATGTACAGGTTAATAAAAGCTTCAATTAGACTTAGAACTATGCAACTAATTTTGACAGATTTACTATACATCATTCTTCCTGGTAATGCACAGGTTATTAAGAATTTATATTAGTGTTAGGGACCCTTGAGATGTGGTCTGCCGTGTAGTGGCTCAGGGGCTTACAACACTTTGGCCAAAATGTTAAACTAAAAGACCATTTTATTTAATAGATATCTACATATATATTTAGGCACCGTACCGTGTATAGGTTTCACTGGATGTGCACTGAGCTCTCTCTGTGTTTCATGTTCTGTCTCTGGTTTTAAATATATATTGCCATGCTCAGAAGCACTCCTCTGTGACACCTATATGCTTATATATATGTTGTGGTTATTTTAGGGGTTCAATATGAGCTTGCAGGTATCCTGTATGTTTTACAGATCTGTATCTCATACAGAACGTGTGTTTAGGGGTTATCTCATACAGGATGTCAATGTGGCTGGTTATATCATACAGGACATGTGTATGTGTGGGGTATCTCATAAAGGACGTGTGTTCGGTATCTGATACAGTATGTGTGTGGGGGGTATCTGATACAGAATTGGGGGGTATTTGATACAGTATGTGTGTGGGGGGTATCTGATACAGAATTGGGGGGTATTTGATACAGTACGTGTGTGGGGGGTATCTGATACAGAATTGGGGGGTATCTGATACAGTACGTGTGTGGGGGGTATCTGATACAGTACGTGTGTGGGGGGTATCTGATACAGAATTGGGGGGTATCCGATACAGTACGTGTGTGGGGGGTATCTGATACAGAATTGAGGGGTATCTGATACAGTACGTGTGTGGGGGGTATCTGATACAGAATTGGGGGGTATCTGATACAGTACGTGTGTGGGGGGTATCTGATACAGAATTGGGGGGTATTTGATACAGTACGTGTGTGGGGGGTATCTGATACAGAATTGGGGGGTATTTGATACAGTATGTGTGTGGGGGGTATCTGATACAGAATTGGGGGGTATTTGATACAGTACGTGTGTGGGGGGTATCTGATACAGAATTGGGGGGTATTTGATACAGTACGTGTGTGGGGGGTATCTGATACAGAATTGGGGGGTATTTGATACAGTACGTGTGTGGGGGGTATCTGATACAGAATTGGGGGGTATTTGATACAGTACGTGTGTGGGGGTATCTGATACAGAATTGGGGGGTATTTGATACAGTATGTGTGTGGGGGATATCTGATACAGAATTGGGGGGTATTTGATACAGTATGTGTGTGGGGGGTATCTGATACAGAATTGGGGGGTATCTGATACAGAATTGGGGGGTATCTGATACAGTATGTGTGGGGGGGGGTATCTGATACAGAATTGGGGGGTATCTGATACAGTACGTGTGTGGGGGGTATCTGATACAGAATTGGGGGGTATCTGATACAGTACGTGTGTGGGGGGTATCTGATACAGAATTGGGGGGTATCTGATACAGTACGTGTGTGGGGGGTATCTGATACAGAATTGGGGGGTATTTGATACAGTACGTGTGTGGGGGGTATCTGATACAGAATTGGGGGGTATTTGATATAGTATGTGTGTGGGGGGTATCTGATACAGAATTGGGGGGTATTTGATACAGTATGTGTGTGGGGTATCTCATATAGAAAACAAATGAAGCAGAGTTCCCCAAGCAAGATACTTAGTAGAGCTATACTCACAAGTTTCTTCCATTTATTCAGGTGGGCAGTGGAGAGCTCCCTCCATTGCCCTTGTAAATAAATGGTAGACACTGCATTAAGAAACGTGTGAGTAACGCTGTACTTTGTATCTCGCTTGGGGAACTCTGCTTCATTGCTTCTGGAATTTATTTTGTGCTGGTCACACATATATACAGTTTTCCCTACAGAAAAAATATTTTCCCATTGTGGGGGTATCTCTTGTTACAGGATACATGAGGATCCCAGACACCGTTGTCCTCTCTTATCTTCTCTTTCTGACGCATGTGAACAATTAGTTGCTTCTTGGCATAAGGGACAATGGGCCCTGGAGCCGCCTGTCACAGACATGACAGAACTACATCTCCCAGCATGCCTCGGGAATGACGCGCATGGGCTTTTTCTGTGCGGACTACACCTACCGGCGTGCCTCGGCGCGCGCATGTTCGGCGCCTTGCGGCTGCTCCCTGGCTGGTTACTGCTTTGTGAAGCATCATCTGTGTGACAGTGACTGACACCTGCACCGGACTGTTACCTGTGCCACCTGTGTTACGGAGAGCAGCTCGCCAGCATGGGGCAGCCGAAGGTGACAGGGGGGCTGAGCTTTTTGTGTGTACAGTGTGTATATACAGAGAGAGAGTGTGTGTGTGTGTGTGTGTGTGTGTGTGTGTGTGTGTGTGTGTGTGTGTGTGTGTGTGTGCAGTATGTATATGCACTGTGTGTGCGCGCAGTATGTATATGCACTGTGTGTGTGTGCAGTATGTATATGCACTGTGTGTGTGTGTGTACAGTATGTATATGCACTGTGTGTGTGTACAGTATGTATATGCACTGTGTGTGTGTACAGTATGTAAATGCACTGTGTGTGTACAGTATGTATATGCACTGTGTGTGTGTACAGTATGTATATGCACTGTGTGTGTGTGTACAGTATGTATATGCACTGTGTGTGTGTGTACAGTATGTATATGCACCGTGTGTGTGTGTACAGTATGTATATCCACCGTGTGTGTGTACAGTATATATATGCACTGTGTGCACAGTATCTATATGCACTGTGATGTGTGTGTGTGTGTGTGTGTGTGTGTGTGTGTGTGTGTGTGTGTGTGTGTGTGTGTGTGTGTGTGTGTGTGTGTGCATATATGCCCGGTCCACATATAAGGTTTGTAAATGATTTGTTTGCGTGAGCTCGTCTTCATATATGTGCACAAGCACACATTATGTACAGTATATGCTCTGTGTGCGCATTTTTGGTACGTCTATGCAATGTGCTAATACTTGTACGGTACATATATGCTATGTACGTACATTCACGTTGTATGGCATTTGTATGGTATGAATATATACCCTGTTTAAGCGTTATATATAGCTAGCAAATAAAAAGAGCACATTCTCATGTCCCACCATAACTTAGTGTGTGGTGTATATGTATGTATGTATGTATGTATATGTGTGTGTTATATATATATATATATATGTATATATGTATATATATATATATATATGTATATGTATGTATGTATATATATATATATATATATATATATATATATATATGTATATATATATATATATGTATATGTATGTATGTATATATATATATATATATGTATGTGTGTGTGTGTGTGTGTGTGTGTGTGTGTGTGTGTGTGTATGTATATATATATATATATATGTATCAGTACCGTGTTAGCCGAGCTTCAATAATCAAAAAATAAATAGATGATACCGTTCTGTGGCTAACGAAATGCTTTTATTTGTGCGAGCTTTTGAGATACACTGATCTCTTCTTCCGGCGATGTTACAATGAATGAAGCAAGGATAACTTAAAAACAGTGTCTCTTGGAATGTTATCTGTGCTTGTCCTTCCCCCGGTGTGGATGTGTTTTATGGCTAGAGGTGTCAAAGGGTAACTGAAAGCAAGTGAAGAAAGAGTGTGTATGTGTATCAGTGTGAATAAAAATGAATGGAGAGCCCACAGTATAAACAGTGCTCTACACAAGGTGTGTGTGGAGTGAGAGGGATATAAATGGTGTGGAAATGTGAGAGTTTGTAGCACAACTAAAAGTGTGTGTGGATACTATGTGGTCCCTATTGGTGTACTGTATATGGATGGAAAAATAAGGAGTATTAGTATGTGTGAGAGACAGCTGTGTGTGCATACATATAGCACAGTATGTACAGACATGGCCTTTAGCGCTCATGGGAAGAGAGTTCGCTAGTGTCAGTAATGACTCATAAAATTTCGATCTCTGTTTAGGCCACTGCTAAGTGTCCCGAACAGTTGCATAAATTTGTATTCATGCAACCGTCTCTCTTTCGGGGTTTTAAGATTACCTTTGAGTATGGCAACCCTCAGATCGTTCATCTTATGGCCAGAGTCAGAGAAATGTTCGCCAACAGGACTGTCTCTTGTTCCGCGTGTGATGCTGTGGCGATGCAGGTTCATTCTCTTGTTTAGCCCCTGTCCTGTCTCACCTATGTAGTAGCAGCCCCCTGGGCATTTCATGCACATGATGAGGTACACGACATTGCTGGAGGAACAGGTGAACCCTCCTCTGATTTTGTATTCCCGATTCTTGTGTGGTATTTGTATTGTGTCCGCTGTGTAGAGTATTGCGCAGGTTTTGCATCTTGGGTCCTGGCATGGTTTTGTCCCGCATTCAGTTGTACTGCTGAATACTTTACTCCTCACCATAATATTCTTGAGATTATGGGGTTGTCTGTATGATAATAAGGGTGCTTCAGGGAAGACCTGTTGCAGTCTTGTATCTTCCTGGAGGATGGGTTGTAGTTTCCTGGCGATCTTGCGTAGGGCTCCTAGGTGTGGGTTATATGTGACCACCAAAGGAACCCTGTCGCTTGTCTCCTTCTGTTTGTATTCAAGGAGATCACTTCTTGGTATTCTGGTGGCTTTGTGAATTTGCTGGTCTACAATTCTGTGGTTATATCCACGGTTTATAAAGTCTGATCTCAAGGCTTTAATCCGCTGGTCTCTGTCTGCTGTGTCGGAGCATATCCGGTTGTATCGTATGGCTTGACTGTAGATGGTTGCATGTTTGGTGTGTGTCGGGTGGAAGCTGTTGTCCCTCAAATAGCTGGCTCTGTCTGTAGGTTTGCGGTATACAGAAGTCTGTAATTGGTTGTTCTTTATAGTAATGGTGGTGTCTAGAAAATGTACTTCATCCGGGGAATGGGTGAGTTTGAGGTTGATGGTCGGGTGGAAAGTATTGAAGTTGTCATAGAACTGTAGGAGGTCCTGTTCGCCAGAGGTCCAAATCAGGAGGATGTCATCGATGTAGCGAAGGTATGTAAGGGGTTTCAAGTGACAGGTGGACAGAAAGTCACTTTCTAGTTTTGCGCAGAACAGATTGGCATACTGTGGCGCCATCCGAGTACCCATAGCGGTCCCGGTTGTCTGGAGGTATGTGTCATTTCCAAATGTGAAGTAGTTATGGGTCAGAATAAATTCAATGCATTTAGTCACTGTCTCTGTGAGTGGCTCCTGCGATCCCAGAAAGTATCTGCAGGCTGAAATCCCATCCTCGTGGGGGATGTTTGTATAAAGTGACTCTACATCCATAGTTGCTAGTAGTGTTCCTGTAGGGAGGGGGCCAATGGCATTCAGTTTGTTTAGCAGGTCGGTGGTATCCTGGATATAGCTGGGTGTGTTCCTGACAAGTGGTTTTAGAATGCCCTCCACCCAGCCAGAAATATTCTCGGTAAGTGTGCCAGATCCAGAGATAATAGGGCGCCCAGGGTTACCCTCTTTGTGAATTTTAGGGAGCATGTAGAATGTGCCAGGTTTTGGGTATATATATATGTGTGTGTGTGTGTGTGTGTGTGTGTGTGTGTGTGTGTGTGTGTGTGTGTGTGTGTGTGTATATATATATGTGTATATATTCTGTACACACACACACACGCACACACAGGTATACACAGGGCAAATACACGTGCACAAGGCATATAAATACCATACGCACAAATATATATATATATATTAATTAATTAATATATATATATATATATTTGTGCGTATGGTATTTATATGCCTTGTGCACGTGTATTTGCCCTGTGTATACCTGTGTGTGCATAACTTGTGTAATGCACACATGTTAAGTATTTGTCCTTCATTCATGTACATTGTATGTTTATATGCCCTGTACATCTGTGTGTGCTCGTGTTTGGTTGGTATATGCCAGGTGCGCACACGTGTACTGTATGTATATGCCCTGTGTGTGTGTGCAGTATGTATTGCTACCGCGCGCTCGTGTGTACAGTGTGTATATGGCCTTTGTGTGCATATCGTGTGTACAACTCCTCCTGCTCTATTCAACAGCTCCCATTATTAATGAAGTGTTTTTCAGTGGGTGACACTGCCCTCCAGTGAGTGGGACTCTCTTCTGATGATGACGCATTCCAGGTCTTAGTCATGCCCACCCCATGGTCTCACGCCCTTCCCCTTGGTCTCAGTCCACCCACCCTGCAGACTCACGCCCCACGCTCTACCTCCTCAGGACGATTTGCGGAAGATTATCACCACTCTGGCTCTGAAGAACGAGGAGATCCAGAACTTTATTTACAGCGTCAAGAAGATGTTGCAGAACGTGGAGGTATCACACAGGGCACACCACCCCTACACCCAACCCCATGTACCCTGTCCCTTCCCTAAACCCTATCCCTGCACCACATCCTCCCCTGTGAATGCTAAATACATGTCCTCTAAGGGAACCCTATTCCTGACCCATACATTACGCCCCCTTCCTGCCCCACCAGTACCCCTTCACAGCCCTGCCAGTGAACCCCATCTCAGCACCCACAAAAAACCTCACCCCCTTCCTTAACTCTGCCCTCCTCTGTTAGGAGAACTCGGCACGTGTGCAGGGGGAGCTGGAGGCAGAGTTTCAGTCTCTGTACAGCTTGCTGGACGAGCTCAAGGAGGGCATGTTAATGAAGATAAAACAGGACCGTGCCAGCCGAGCATATGAGCTGCAGGTGAGGGGTCCCATGCCAACCCTGTACCCACTTTGCCTGTCTGCTTGCTCTATGCTGACCCTGTGCCCTGACAGGTAATGCAGCGCCCACCCTGTACATCTGACCAGAGCTACAGCCATCCCTGTGTCCATATAACCCTGTGCCAACCCTGTACCCTCTGATACAGCCAGCTAATCCTGTACCCACTGAGATCCCCTGTTGTTCCTCTGCCAGCCTAGTGCCTGAAACTAACCTACATGGTGCCCACCAAAACCTGCTATGTTGGAACTATGTGCCAACTGAGTCATGCCAGTTCCTCGCTTATCTCTCTCCTCAGAATCAGCTGGCTGCCTGCACTAAGGCACTGGAGAGCTCGGAGGAGCTACTGGAGACAGCCAATCACACGCTGACAGCATCCGAGGCAGACGGCTTCTCCCAGGTGCCAGCCCCGGGGGGTGTGCGGGTCACATGCCAACCTGATGCAGGGGATGCTTGGAGTTGTAGTTCTGGAGCCCCATGGTGGTTATAATGTATATAGGGTTGCCAGACGTCCCGTATATACGGAATTGGCCCTTATTTAATTACACTGTCCCGTTGTCCTGGAAAGGTTTGTTGGGACACATAATTGTCCCGTAGTTTAGTTCCTTTACATATGGCCACTGACAAGGGGGAGATCTGGGACAACTGACCAGGCGACTGACTGCAGGTTGGGTGCAGCCAGAGGTTGCCACCACATATGTCTTCTGCTGCGCATGTAGAACAATGTCCTAAACAAAGATGGCGCAGTCACTAATCACTAACGCTTTCTTGCGCTCACTCAGGGCTTTTATTTAACATGTGAAATATTGCAAGAACTTGTGAACGGAAGAATTCTCCAGGAGCAAAGTGTGCAGAAAATCTGTTTCTTCACTTCAAGTTTGCCAAAAACTGGGGGATTTCCCAAATTTTAGTGAAATGGATCTCACAAAACCATCTGATTTATATGAACCCCAATAACACTGCCACATGTCAGCCTGATCCCGCTCATGGATCATAAGGTTTACACCTTCAAAAACAGAGGTGTGTGCGTGTGCACACATATCTTTATACACATGAATGTACATGTGTGTGTGTGTGTGTGTGTGTGTGTGTGTGTGTGTGTGTGTGTGTCCGTGAATGTATACTTGTCCTATCCTGTGTATGTGTTTCGATATACGTGTCCTTTCCTGTGTATGTATGTATGTATGAAACAAATAGGACATAGGACCATACACAGTTTCTTCCAATACTTCCATATTGAATGAGGATCACACACAAGGGCAGTAAGCGAGGCTCCCATGCAGGGGCAGTAAGCGAGGCTCCCATGCAGGGGCAGTAAGCGAGGCTCCCATGCAGGTGCAGTAAGCGAGGCTCCCGTGCAAGGGCAGTAAGCGAGGCTCCCATGCAGGGGCAGTAAGCGAGGCTTCCATGCAGGGGCAGTGAGGCTTCCATGCAGGGGCAGTGAGGCTTCCATGCAGGGGCAGTAAGCGAGGCTCCCGTGCAGGGGCAGTAAGCGAGGCTTCCATGCAGGGGCAGTGAGGCTTCCATGCAGGGGCAGTAAGCGAGGCTCCCGTGCAGGGGCAGTAAGCAAGGCTCCCATGCAGGGGCAGTAAGAGAGGCTCCCGTGCAGGGGCAGTAAGCGAGGCTCCCGTGCAGGGGCAGTAAGCGAGGCTCCCGTGCAGGGGCAGTAAGCGAGGCTTCCGTGCAGGGGCAGTAAGCGAGGCTCCCGTGCAGGGGCAGTAAGAGAGGCTCCCGTGCAGGGGCAGTAAGCGAGGCTCCCGTGCAGGGGCAGTAAGCGAGGCTCCCGTGCAGGGGCAGTAAGCGAGGCTTCCGTGCAGGGGCAGTGAGGCTTCCATGCAGGGGCAGTAAGCGACGATCACACGCAGGGGCAGTAAGCGAGGCTTCCATGCAGGGGCAGTAAGCGACGATCACACACAGGGGCAGTGAGGCTTCCATGCAGGGGCAGTAAGTGAGGCTTCCATGCAGGGGCAGTAAGTGAGGCTTCCATGCAGGGGCAGTAAGTGAGGCTTCCATGCAGGGGCAGTAAGCGACGATCACACGCAGGGGCAGTGAGGCTTCCATGCAGGGGCAGTAAGCGAGGATCACACGCAGGGGCAGTAAGCGAGGCTTCCATGCAGGGGCAGTGAGACTCCCATGCAGGGGCAGTAAGTGAGGCTTCCATGCAGGGGCAGTAAGTGAGGCTTCCATGCAGGGGCAGTAAGCGAGGCTTCCATGCAGGGGCAGTAAGCGAGGCTTCCATGCAGGGGCAGTAAGCAACGATCACACGCAGGGGCAGTGAGGCTTCCATGCAGGGGCAGTAAGCAACGATCACACGCAGGGGCATTAAGTGAGGCGGCGCTCCAGTGGCCTTGTCTGAATAATAGTGCTGGATTATTGAAGGAACAACGTTAAAAGCCTAACGTAGGGAGCTAAACATCGATCCTTCAATAAAGCAGCGATGTTATTCACACAAGTGCTGTGGGAAGCCGCCTCATTATCTATTCCTATCTATGTACGTACAGTATACATGTCCTATCAGGTATTTGTGTAGATGTATATGTGTCCTATCCTGTGTATATGTGTCCTGTCCACTGATGTCATATGGCTGGGTATAGGAGCTGGGCTTTTGATGCTGGACGTGTGTGTGTGTGTATATATCTATATATCTCATATACACACTGTCATGTGACTGGGCTTTTGATGTCCCATGTATATATATAGATATATGCGTGTCCAGTCCTGTGATTGCATATGTACATATGTGTCCTATAACATGTAAGCATATGTACATACATATCCTGTCCCGTGTATGTATATGTACATATGTGTCCCCTGGTGTCATGTGGCAGGGTACAGGAGCTGGGCTTTTGATGCTGTGCATGTGATCAGCTGTCTCACAGTCTCCTCTCTCTCTCTGTGTCTGTCTCTCTCTTGCTTCAAAGGCTGCCAAGCAGATAAAGGATAGGTACAGTAGCCTCCTGCTCTGCCCTTCTGCATGCCCCCTCCCAGACAGCACTAACCTAGCATAGGGTGACAGAACTAGGGGGCAGTGGGGTGGGGGCTCTAACACTTCATGTAACACTTTAGGTCCATGTTTTTACCTCATCCCCCTCCTCGCTCTCTCTCTGTCTCCCACCCTCTCTTTCTTGCTCTCTCCCTCCCTCTCTGTTCTCCTCTATCTCTCATACTCTCGCTCTCACTCTTTCTTAATCTCCCACACAACCTTTCTGTCTCAGCATCGTGTCTCTTTTTCTCTCTCACTCCCCTTCTCTGTGTCTCGCTCTCACTCCCCTTCTCTGTGCGTCTCGCTCTCACTCCCCTTCTCTGTGTGTGTTTGTGTCTTTCTCTGTCTCTCTCTCTCCCTCTTTCCCCTTCTCTGTGTGTCTCTCCCCTTCTCCGTGTGCCTCTCTCTCCCTCCCCTTCTCTGTGTGCTTCTCTCTCTCTCTCCCCCCCTTCTCTGTGCGTGTGTCTCTCTCCCTCTCTCTCTCCCCTTCTCTGTGTGTGTGTTTGTGTCTTTCTCTCCCCTTCTCTGTCTCTCTTCCCTTCTCTGTCTCTCTCTCTCTCTCTTTCCCCTTCTCTGTGTGTGTGTGTGTCTCTCCCCTTCTGTGTGTGTGTGTCTCTCCCCTTCTGTGTATGTGTGTGTCTCTCCCCTTCTCTGTGTGTGTGTGTGTGTGTGTGTGTGTCTCTCCCCTTCTGTGTGTGTGTGTGTCTCTCCTTCTGTGTGTGTGTGTGTCTCTCCCCTTCTCTGTGTGTGTGTGTCTCTCCCCTTCTCTGTGTGTGTGTGTCTCTCCCCTTCTCTGTGTGTGTGTGTCTCTCCCCTTCTCTGTGTGTGTGTGTCTCTCCCCTTCTCTGTGTGTGTGTGTCTCTCCCCTTCTCTGTGTGTGTGTGTCTCTCTCCCCTTCTCTGTGTGTGTGTGTCTCTCCCCTTCTCTGTGTGTGTGTGTCTCTCCCCTTCTCTGTGTGTGTGTCTCTCTCCCCTTCTCTGTGTGTGTGTATCTCTCTCCCCTTCTCTGTGTGTGTGTGTCTCTCCCCTTCTCTGTGTGTGTGTGTCTCTCTCCCCTTCTCTGTGTTTGTGTGTCTCTCCCCTTCTCTGTGTGTGTGTGTGTCTCTCCCCTTCTCTGTGTGTGTGTGTGTCTCTCCCCTTCTCTGTGTGTGTGTGTGTCTCTCTCCCCTTGTGTGTGTGTGTGTGTGTCTCTCCCCTTCTCTGTATGTGTGTCTTTCACTCTCTCTCCCCTTGTGTGTCTGTATGTGTGTCTTTCACTCTCTGTATGTGTGTCTTTCACTCTCTCTCCCCTTCTCTGCAGCGCTCTCACTCCCTTTCTCTAATAGCGAGTATTGGGATTGGTGGGTAGGTTTTGGGGATCTCCGCTCTCTGTTACCCCCCAACCACCATTACCCTGATAATGTGACTGTGGCTCTGTGGGCTGACCATATCCCTGGTTCACAGTGTGACGATGGCCCCCGCGTTCCGTCTGTCCCTCAAAGCCAAAGTGACAGACAATATGAGCCACCTCATGGTAGATTTCACCCAAGAGCGACGTCTGCTACAGAATCTGCGCTTCCTGCCTGGTAACAACCCCCAAACTGTGTGTTTTACTCCCTCCAGCCCCTTGAGACTGCGCGTTCCCCCCCCCCCCCCACTGAGACTGCGCGTTCCCCCCCCCCCCCCCACTGAGACTGCGCGTTCCCCCCCCCCCACTGAGACTGCGCGTTCCTCCCCTCCCCCCCACTTAGACTGCGCGTTCCTCCCCCCCCACTGAGACTGCGCGTTCCTCCCCCCCCACTGAGACTGCGCGTTCCCCCCCCCACTGAGACTACGCGTCCCCCCCCCCCACTGAGACTGCGCGTTCCCCCCCCCCACTGAGACTGCGTGTTCCCCCCTGTGACTTTTTTGCCAACTCCTCCTCTAACTCATCCCCCCCCCGCTCATCCCCCCCGCTCATCCCCCCTCGCTCATCCCCTCCTCGCTCATCCTCCCCCCTCGCTCTTCCCCCCCCTCGCTCATCCCCCCCTCGCTCTTCCCCCCCTCGCTCTTCCCCCCCTCGCTCATCCCCCCTCGCTCTTCCCCCCCCTCGCCCTTCCCCCCTCGCCCTTCCCCCCCTCGCTCATCCCCCCCTCGCTCATCCCCCCCTCGCTCATCCCCCCCTCGCTCATCCCCCCCTCGCTCATCCCCCCCCTCGCTCACCCCCCCTCGCTCGTCACTTTCCCCCCCCTCGCTCATCGTCACTTCCCCCCCCTCGCTCATCGTCACTTCCCCCCCCCCTCGCACATCGTCACTTTCCCCCCCCTCGCTCATCGTCACTTCCCCCCCCCTCGCTCATCATCACTTCCCCCCCCTCGCTCATCCCCCCCTCGCTCATCCCCCCTCGCTCATCCCCCCCCTCGCTCATCCCCCCCCTCGCTCATCCCCCCCCTCGCTCATCCCCCCCCTCGCTCATCCCCCCCCTCGCTCATCCCCCCCCTCGCTCATCCCCCCCCTCGCTCATCCCCCCCGACTCGCTCATCCCCCCCCTCGCTCATCCCCCCCGACTCGCTCATCCCCCCCCTCGCTCATCCCCCCCCTCGCTCATCCCCCCCCTCGCTCACCCCCCCCCTCGCTCATTCCCCCCCTCGCTCATCCCCTCCCTCACCCGCCCCTCGCTCCCCACCTTCCCCCCCTCGTCCCCCCCCTCGCTCGTCCCCCCCCTCGCTCGTCCCCCCCCTCGCTCGTCCCCCCCCTCGCTCGTCCCCCCCCTCGCTCGTCCCCCCCCTCGCTCGTCCCCCCCCTCGCTCGTCCCCCCCTCGCTCGTCCCCCCCCTCGCTCGTCCCCCCCCTCGCTCGTCCCCCCCCTCGCTCGTCCCCCCCCTCGCTCGTCCCCCCCCTCGCTCGTCCCCCCCCTCGCTCGTCCCCCCCCTCGCTCGTCCCCCCCCTCGCTCGTCCCCCCCCTCGCTCGTCCCCCCCCTCGCTCGTCCCCCCCCTCGCTCGTCCCCCCCCTCGCTCGTCCCCCCCCTCGCTCGTCCCCCCCCTCGCTCGTCCCCCCCCTCGCTCGTCCCCCCCCTCGCTCGTCCCCCCCCTCGCTCGTCCCCCCCCTCGCTCGTCCCCCCCCTCGCTCGTCCCCCCCCTCGCTCGTCCCCCCCCTCGCTCGTCCCCCCCCTCGCTCGTCCCCCCCCTCGCTCGTCCCCCCCCTCGCTCGTCCCCCCCCTCGCTCGTCCCCCCCCTCGCTCGTCCCCCCCCTCGCTCGTCCCCCCCCTCGCTCGTCCCCCCCCTCGCTCGTCCCCCCCCTCGCTCGTCCCCCCCCTCGCTCGTCCCCCCCCTCGCTCGTCCCCCCCCTCGCTCGTCCCCCCCCTCGCTCGTCCCCCCCCTCGCTCGTCCCCCCCCTCGCTCGTCCCCCCCCTCGCTCGTCCCCCCCCTCGCTCGTCCCCCCCCTCGCTCGTCCCCCCCCTCGCTCGTCCCCCCCCTCGCTCGTCCCCCCCCTCGCTCGTCGTCCCCCCTCGCTCGTCGTCCCCCCTCGCTCGTCGTCCCCCCTCGCTCGTCGTCCCCCCTCGCTCGTGTCCCCCCTCGCTCGTGTCCCCCCTCGCTCGTGTCCCCCCTCGCTCGTGTCCCCCCTCGCTCGTGTCCCCCCTCGCTCGTGTCCCCCCTCGCTCGTGTCCCCCCTCGCTCGTGTCCCCCCTCGCTCGTGTCCCCCCTCGCTCGTGTCCCCCCTCGCTCGTGTCCCCCCTCGCTCGTGTCCCCCCTCGCTCGTGTCCCCCCTCGCTCGTGTCCCCCCTCGCTCGTGTCCCCCCTCGCTCGTCGTCCCCCCCCTCGCTCGTCGTCCCCCCCCTCGCTCGTCGTCCCCCCCCTCGCTCGTCGTCCCCCCCCTCGCTCGTCGTCCCCCCCCTCGCTCGTCGTCCCCCCCCTCGCTCGTCGTCCCCCCCCTCGCTCGTCGTCCCCCCCCTCGCTCGTCGTCCCCCCCCTCGCTCGTCGTCCCCCCCCTCGCTCGTCGTCCCCCCCCTCGCTCGTCGTCCCCCCCCTCGCTCGTCGTCCCCCCCCTCGCTCGTCGTCCCCCCCCTCGCTCGTCGTCCCCCCCCTCGCTCGTCGTCCCCCCCCTCGCTCGTCGTCCCCCCCCTCGCTCGTCGTCCCCCCCCTCGCTCGTCGTCCCCCCCCTCGCTCGTCGTCCCCCCCCTCGCTCGTCGTCCCCCCCCCTCGCTCGTCGTCCCCCCCCTCGCTCGTCGTCCCCCCCCTCGCTCGTCGTCCCCCCCCTCGCTCGTCGTCCCCCCCCTCGCTCGTCGTCCCCCCCCTCGCTCGTCGTCCCCCCCCTCGCTCGTCGTCCCCCCCCTCGCTCGTCGTCCCCCCCTCGCTCGTCGTCCCCCCCCTCGCTCGTCGTCCCCCCCTCGCTCGTCGTCCCCCCCTCGCTCGTCGTCCCCCCCTCGCTCGTCGTCCCCCCCCTCGCTCGTCGTCCCCCCCCCTCGCTCATCACTTCCCCCCCCCTCGCTCATCACTTCCCCCCCCCTCGCTCATCACTTCCCCCCCCCTCGCTCATCACTTCCCCCCCCCTCGCTCATCACTTCCCCCCCCCTCGCTCATCACTCCCCCCCCCCCCTCGCTCATCACTCCCCCCCCCCTCGCTCATCACTCCCCCCCCTCGCTCATCACTTTCCCCACCCACCTCGCTCCTCACTCTCCACCCTCACTCCTCCCCTCTCTCTTCAGTCCCCAGCACCCCAGAGATACTCCCCTCTGAGTGCCTGGTGGCAGATAACGGTGTGACTCTGGTGTGGCAAATGCCCGAGGGGGAGGACAGCAAGATCCATCATTACAGCATAGAGCATCGAAAAACCAACTTCCCAGGACCCCCCCGCGCCAAGGAGGAGCAGCCCTGGATGGTGATCGAGGGTATACAGGGGACAGAGTATACACTGACAGGTGAGAGAGGAGGGGGAGGTGGGGAGAGGGAGAGTGGATACAGGGGACCGTGTATACATTGATGGGTGAGAGAAAGATAGGGGAAGTGGTGGGGGGTAGGAGGGGGGAGTGGAGAGGGCATACAGAGCTAAGTATACATTGACGGGGTAAAAGGGAGGGGGAATTTCCTGAGACAAGAGAAGGAAAGAGAAAGTAGTGGAGCATAGAAGTGGGGATTGGAGGAGGATTTAAGGCTGGTATCTTACATGTGCAGGATAATAAGGCACCTCAATTATGATATACCCCCCCCCCCCCCCCCAAGGGAATTTCAGATGTCCCAATTCCTGGGTGCTCGTGCTCTTGTAGCTGCTACCTGTGTGTGAGAGCAGAGTTATTAATCCAGGTGACTCCTCTCTGAATCCTGACCCCCTCCCCACCAGGTCAGCGCTTTGACATGAAGTACATGACCTTCCGGGTCAGGGCGTGTAATAAAGCCGTGAGCGGAGACTTCTCGGAGCCCGTCACCCTAGAGACACCAGGTACTGCGGCCTGGAGGGCGGGGCCACAGGTGGAGGGGGGAGGACAAGCCCCTGGGAATTGCGTACGGGGCCCCTCAATCGTGACCTCCTTTGTGTCCCCCCGCAGCCTTCTGGTTCCGGTTGGACGCTGGAAGCTGCCACCAGAACTTGCGAGTGGAAGAGGGGAGCGCCGAGTGGGACGCGATGGGAGGAAAGGTGCAAGATGTAAAGAGCCGAGAGAAGGAGGGGAGGGGGCGGGGAGCATCACCGTGTAACTCCCCTGCCAGGTACAACCTTACCACTTCTCCATTATACTCGCAGCAATCCCCCCTCCCCCCATTACAGCAAACCCTCCACCCCCTCAAAACAATCCCTTCACAGCCTCCCCTTATTTACAACTCCCCCATCAGGTGCACAACCCACCTCCCTTAATCACAGCACCCTCACCAACCCACTTACAACTACTAGAAGCATATGAATAGCACTGTAGATATTCTGAACACATGATACATAAAGCTTGGCCCCCTGCAGACGCACTTACCAGAACTCCCTCCTACTGTCTCTGTACGTTCTCCCTACCTACCAATTAGACTGTAAGCTCCTCGGGGCAGGGACTCCTCTTCTTTAATGTTACTTTTATGTCTGAAGCACTTATTCCCATGATCTGTTATTTATATTATCGGTTATTTATTCGATTACCACATGTACAGTATTACTACTGTGAAGCGCTATGTACATTAATGGCGCTATATAAATAAAGACATACAATACAATACCCCAGCTCATACAAACCTGCTCCTCTGGGATGTACAACCTCAGGCTGACCACTGACACCCCACACACACCCTCTGATCCTGCAGACCGACTTCTGACCCCCTCACTTCCCAATGCAGGTGTGTCCAGTCTCCCAAGAGAACTCCGTCACCTCGAGGAGGCAGAGACCGATTCACTGCAGAGTCCTATACTGTCCTGGGTGAGGCTAGAGGGAGAGAGCTCTGTATCAGGGGGCGGGTCACTGTATCAGGGTGTCTCTTACCTGCCACTCTGTCCACAGGGGACACCCTGATAGATGATGGGGAGTGCTACTGGGAGGTGCGCTATGACCGTGACAGTAAGGCCTTTGCGCTGGGGGTGACATATCGCAGCCTTGGCAAGTTTGACCAGTTGGGAAAGACCTCGGCCTCCTGGTGTCTTCACCTCAACAATTGGCTGCAGGTGACATTCACCGCGAAACACGGGAACAAAGCGCGGACGCTGGACGTAGCTGTGCCAGAGAGAATCGGGGTGTATTGCAACTACCAGGAAGGTGAGACCCCCAGCCACAGGGGAGACTTGCACTCAACTGCAGGGGGGACAGAAGGGACCTGAACTTAGCAGGGGGGGGGGGGACCGGGGACCTGCATCCAACCACTGGGGGACACAGACCTGCATCTGACTGCGGGGTGATACAGAGGTGACCTTGACTATGCCCCATGGAGTCTGTTCCTCCCCTTGCAGGGTGATAGTGACAGAGTGATGTGTTTCTTCCTCAGGCTTCCTGTCCTTCTATAATGCCACCAACAAGCAGATGCTGCACACCTTCAGAGCAAGGTTCACACAGCCTCTTCTCCCAGCGTTCATGGTAGGAACCCCCTTCCTCCCCCTGCTCTTCCCAGGGTTGGCAGAGATACACACAGTGGGTGGTATTTTTTTGTATGTGTTTAATCTGGAACTGTACAAGGCACATGTAGGACTGTGTCAGAGAGACGGGGAGAGAAACAGACTGCAAATACACGGAGGTACAGAGTGCTGATACCCGGCAAGGTCTGAAATTATGACACTGAGTGTGAGAGGGAGGTGAGAGGCACCCAAAGTCTTCATAATGTGCTATATACACCTCCCAGGTCTGTACAAACAGCTGTGCATACACCACACAGGTCTGTTCACACCGAGCTATATACACACCACACAGGTATTTTTATATAGAGCTATATACACCGTGCAGGTTTTTGTGCTTCGTGATTACATAAGAAAATGAAGCATTCTAAGAGTGGGGCACCCTGGGGACCAGCAGTGCTCCTGGCTGCGGGTGACAGTTTGTGGTGTCTTTAACATGATGTTCTCATCCTCCCAGGTCTGGTGTGGCAGTTTCACTGTGTATACGGGGCTGCAGGTACCGACCTGTGTGAGGAGCCTACAGAAACGCAACAGTACCACAAGCAGCTCCACTGCCAGCCTCACCTGACCTCCACACTCCTGCACCTCCTGACCCCCCCCCCTTCCTTTAGCACTGCCCTTCATATTTCTGCCAATTGTCTCCCTGCCAGTATTAACTGCATCCTCTCCAGAGACTTGAATGTAAGAGACTAAGATTGTAGTATTGTTCCCCTTCACCTATTCTACACCCTATTGCTCCGGCTCTGCAGAGAATCCCGCCTGGCCTGCAGGGGCAGAATTAACAGGTCCAGAAAGAGACATTTCAGCAGGGGGGGTATGAGGGGTCCTGAGCGCTCTGTGGCTTTTGGCCTTAAAATAAACTAGTTTTAGGTGTCAGGTGCCTTCTTCACTATCAGAAAAGGGGGGTTGTATGACGTTACATTGCCCCTTCCCGTCCACTACCCTCCTCCCCCCTGCACCCCACACTGCCCCCCTGTACCCCACACTGCCCTCCTCCCCCCTGCACCCCACACTGCCCCCCTGCACCCCACACTGCCCTCCCCCCGGTACCCCACACTGCCCCCCTGTACCCCACACTGCCCTCCTCCCCCCTGCACCCCACACTGCCCCCCTGCACCCCACACTGCCCTCCTCCCCCCTGCACCCCACACTGCCCTCCCCCTCACATGCATCCGCTTCCTCCTCACAGAATTGTCGTGCACAGGAGAGGATTGTGCTGCTCATGGAAGTGACAGTGGCATGTACAGTGGCATGTACAGAGTTGGGTAACGGCCACGCTGGGGAGCGTTATACTGCCCAGAGAGTGGGCCCAGGAGCGGACAGATAATGCAGCCGAGCTGTACATTGCTCCTGACACAGCTGTCGTCCTGCATGTGTGTCCTGGAGGAGTTCAAGTCTCAGAACTAATCCGGTGGGGTTGGGGATAGGTTTAGTCTATGCTCGTGTGACCTTGGTGGGGTAATCTCATTCGATCTGTGCTCTCCGTTGCTCCAGCTTCCTCCTCAGCTCCTCGTTCAGACCTGCGGGGGGGGGGGGGGGAAGAGGGGAGGAATGGGTTACTGTTCAGAATAAAAAGACAAGGGGCAATTATTAGGGGATGGGGAGGTGGGTTATGAGATGGCATGGGACAGGGCAGTTATAGTATTACTGGGTGATGGAGAGGGCAGTTATTGGGGGTGGGGGGTTATGAGATGGTATGGGACAGGGCAGTTATTAGGGAGTGGGGGAGGGGAGTTATGAGATGTGAGGGGGGCAGTTATTAAGGGGAGGAGAATTATGAGATTGTATAAAACCTTGGTGCAGTTAACTGCCCCTCTCCCATACTCTGGGTTAGGCTCTGCAGGGGGGGGGGGGGCTTAACACCTTCACTGCCAGAGGTCAGCAATACAATAACATGCAGAGTGATGCGGTACAATTTCTCTGGCATTGAAAAGGTAACATTGGGTAGCTGAATCCGCAGGTACCTGAAGATTGTACGGCGGGCGCTGCCATTCTCACCCTGGCTGCTTCTGGATAAGAAATAAGACAACATTAACCCCTGGACCTCGAAAGAACAATCTGAGGGGTGCTGACCCCTGCAGCGGGGGCCTGTGCAGGGGGCTCTCCCTACACTCCGCCTCTTTGGCACTGCATGGACACTTATCCCCACGTAAGGCAGGGGTCATACATTTAAAATGATTACAGTGATGGGTGTTTTAAAGATGGCTCCTGAGTGACGTGTTTCATACCCAACACCTGAAGGCTGGCGGAGGTGTGGAGACTGTTTTTTGGATGGGAGGGTTTAGGCTGTGTTTCAGTGGGGGGGGATATGTAGAGGGGTATTTTGGGAATGGGGTGGTCTTTACATCTCTGCATTTGTGTGTAACTTACCTTTGGATTTGGGAGCCGCCTGGATGTGGGGGGCAGGGGGGATCTTTTAGGCAGGCATATGTTGGGTGTGTTTGGGGGATGAAGGAGATACAGTCTGCCACATGAGGGATAAGGGGAGTATGTGGGTCATGTTTTGGGTGAGGGGTCTTTCCATTTCCCATAATTTGCGGGCCCATTACCTTTGGGTTTGGGAGCTGCCTGGTTGGGGGGTTCCCGGGCTTGTCTTCTGGGATTGAGATTGGCTATAAGGATAGAAAAGGGGAATGGGAGAGGCAGTAAGCTGCAAAACGGACACAAAACCAGCATCAAAAACAGCACGGGGTTTATCGCAGAAAAGGAATCGGACAAGTCCCCATAACTTTTTTTTAATGACTGGTTACATGAACTAGAATGAAACATAATAGGGACAAATGAAGGAAAATGGGCACAAAAAGGCACAGAGGGCTCTGCTTGTAGAGGGATGGGATGGGGGGGGGGGGGAGAAGAAGGTAGTGTGTTTGTCAAATCAACAAAGTCTACTGGCCGTCACTAGTCTAAATAAAGTAAAAATATAGATAATATATTTTATTCACATATCAACTTGTCCATCCTACTCTGGTATTTTGATAGAAGTCCAGAGTAGACGTGAAACGTCCATATGTGAATAAAATAAATGTTCTTTATTTTAAAAGTGTATGTGTTTATATATATATACAGTATATATATATATATATATATATATTCAAAAATAAATAGACGATACCGTTCTAACGGTATTGTCTATTTATTTTTGATTATTGAAGCTCGGCTAACACGGTACAGATACCTCTACATGTATATATGTATGTATGTATGTATGTGTATATATATATATATATATATAATCATATAAAAACATTACTTGTGAGCACATTCACATGTCTTAGACAGTTCTGCAACCCTGCTTTTTGCCATTATCACCTTGCATACAGTGCTTCCACTACAGCAAAGGATTCTGGGAAATGACATGCAAATGAGCACACTGCCATCTTTTGGCCTAAATCCATTATTACATGGAACCCCTAAGCAAATGCTCGTTGTTTTAAACACCGCTTTTAAACGTACACACACACCACCATATGTTACCTTCGCTGGGTCTACTCCAGGTCGTTTGCTGATCAGGGGTCTCATACTCGTCTTCAGGTGGGAGTGGGAGGTGAGGGAAAACTTTGCGGTTTAG
Organism: Ascaphus truei; assembly: GCF_040206685.1. Classification (NCBI taxonomy): domain Eukaryota; kingdom Metazoa; phylum Chordata; class Amphibia; order Anura; family Ascaphidae; genus Ascaphus; species Ascaphus truei. The sequence goes on from NC_134490.1 coordinate 34,837,572, forward strand.
AGGGTTCTTTGTGGCACCTGCAACCAGACACAGACTGAGAATCCCACAGACAGACACAAGCATTGAGACACGGAAACATAGAAACAGGAACACTCAGACATAGAGAATATATCACCCTGCCACACAAACATACATACTCTATACACACTGCCACACACAGACAGAAAGAGACACTGACAGAGAGAGACACCGATACACACAGGCAGACACTAACACACACAATAAATACTGAGACACAGACACATTGACATACAGGCAAAGAGTGACACAGACTGACCCATGGACAGACTGAAACAGATGTAGACACAGACCCCCCAGACAAAGAAATACAAAACACACTTGACAGGCACACACACAGATACCGACACACTGACAGATAGTCACTGACACAGTGTTGTGTGTGTGTGTGTATATATATATATATATCTCATCTTCAGACCCACTGCATAATGAAGGCCTCCCAAACAATCTTCTTCGTACCGCAGTTACAAGCCTCTCTTCTCCATGTTGCTTCAACACATTTTCCGATTTCACGAACATCATACTTTTGGTCATCGTCTTGGTCTTTTAATCTCTCTTGGAATCAAGTTGAGTACCATCTGTGGCCAACGATGGTCATTTCTTCTTGCGATATGTCTGGTCCACTGCAGTTTTAATTTCTTCACCACTGTGATGTCACAGACTTTTGTTTGGTTTCGAACCCATTCATTTTCCGGTCTCTTCGGGTAATACCCATCATACATCTCTCCATAATTCATTGCGTTATCTGAAGTTTCTGAATTGTCTTCACATTTAGGGGCCTCGTTTCACATCCATACGTGAGCACAGACAGGATACACTGGTCGAAAACGTTCCTCTCGTGGCACAGTGGAAGGTTCCTTGGAAATATTGTCCTGTTACTTCCGAATGCGCTCCGTCCCATCTTCCTTCTCCTATTGATTTTATTCAAAAGGTTCCCACCCATTGTTATTTGCCGGACAAGGTAGACATAGCCTTCAACTTCTATTCCATTTATTTCAATCTTTGCAGACTTAACATTTGTTGATCACTTTGGTCTTGCTGAGATTCATATGGAGGTCCACATACTTATTTCGGAGTTCTCCAACTTGTTGCTGGAGGTCTTCTGGACTTGACAAAAATAACAATGTCATCTGCAAATATTGTAGTAGGTGACTCAGTCACCATTGATTTTGATTCCTTTTTCTTCCCAATCTATCGTCTTTAACAATTCTTCAAAAGTTGCAGTGAAAAGCTTTGGTGACTCCCTGCCACACTCCGTGCTGATTCTTATCTTGCATGTATCTTCGTGTGATCTAATGGTTGATGTGGCATTCTCATAAATGTTCTTAATAATACCAATGTATGCTTCAACATTTAGTCTTAATGCATCTACGACCAGAGGTGTAGACAGAATCAAATGCTTTTTCGTAATCTGCGAATCCTGAACTGAGTGGTAGATCGTATTGATTACTTCAGTGAATCACTTCTTCAGTGTTTTTCTTTCCAACTTCGCATTCAGATGTAATCTGCAGCAAACCAATCGTTGATCACGCCTTCTGTCAAAATGGTTAGGAAATGTCCAGTCTCCAATCACGTGTTTCTTGTTAGTTAGGAAAGTCCATTTCTTTCTTGATTTCCTTCGGTCCATTCCAGGCCCATTTTCTAGTTGTATTCTTCTTGAGTGAATTCATGATGTAGAAAGTTTCACATTCTGTAAATTCTACCAATCTGTCCCCATTTTCATTCCTGTTACCGTAACCATTCTTACCAACTGATGCTTCCTCGTTCTGATGGGCAACAATCTTTGCATTGAAATCTCCCATAACAATCTTATGGTGATTATTTCTGTTGTTGTTAAATTGGTTGATTTCATGGTAGAAGTCTTCCATTTCATACATACAGAATACATACATACATACACACGTGTTACCTTCGCTGGATCTCCTCCAGGTCGTTTGCTGATCGGGGTTCTCATACTCGACGTCAGGCTCTATTGGGATTCGAGGGGACACTTTACAGCCTGGAGGGGTCTTTATGGCTCCTGCAAACAAAGACAGACTGTGAGAATCCCACCGACAGACACAGAGACATAGAAATGCTGACACACACATAGATACACTGGCACACACAAACACACGGGCACAGACAGACACAGAGACAGACCCATACATACTGTAGTGACACTGGCACACTGACATATTATTAATATATATCATCTTCATCCCTTATTTATGTACTGCTCCCCAATGATCTTCCAGGTACTGCAGTTACCAGCCTCTCTCCTCCATGTTGCTCCAACAATGTTTCTGATTTCATCCTAACATCTTATTTGGTCGTCATCTTGGTCTTTTAATATCTTTTGGAATCCAGTCGAGTACCGTCTTTGGCAACCGATGGTCATTTCTTGTTGCGATATGTCCGTTCCGCTGCAATTTTAATTTCTTCATGCCTGTGATTTATTTTTCTGTCTCTTTGGGTAATACCCAACATTCATCTGTCAATAATTCATACCTGTCAATAATATGATGTATTTATCTATGTATGTACAGTTTATTGTACCAATCCTGTATCTGTGTACTGTGCCCACATTTGGCTGATATTATATTCTGTAGCCTGGCTTCAGCATTTCAGGAACCAGGGGTTAACTGTATGTTGAATGGTTTAAATGGTGTGGTCCTTTGTGGGGAGGATGGGTATAAAAGTATCCAGCCTCAATACAAAGGAGATCCTGTGTAAGAGAAGGCGAGTGGCTTGGGACATTGTTGAGTGAGGCCGGTTTGTGGACTCGGTGTGGGGAAAGTTGTTCTCCACATGGAGACCATTGTTCGGCCCACATTCTGAGTCGCCTATACCATCCTGGGGTATTGGGAGGGCCAGGGGAACCGTTGCCAGGACTGTGCCCTGTTGGCGCGATTCCCATTAGTCCGTTCAAAGGCCCCACTCGACTTAAGCATCTCCTCGCTCCGGATTGGTCCAACGCAGGCGAGCCTTCGCTCGTTTATTGAACTCTAGACAATCTGCTCTGGGATTGGTCGGGCCTCCATCCTCCATGTTGGTGGATGGAGACCGAGGGATATATCAATAGGAACCCAGCTTTGGTTCCAGAGACTTGTTGTGGAATACTCGGCGAGCCAAAGTGGACCCTTTAAACATCCGAAGTCATCCCAGGGTGTTCTAGGGACTTGCAAAGGCATTTGGAGGGAAGCCACGACGGGGGAATTTAAAACTGCTGACTAACGGAGAGCAAAGCAGTGCTACCACTATCATCAAGGACAGCACAGCGCAACTTGGGAACACGTATCGTGGTAAACGTCTGGATGGAGGTCCCCGCACCTAGGGCTCTAGGTTGTTCTCCAAGTTACGCCAGTTGGGTGAGTTTGTGTGGGTCTTACGTACTGGATGTTTGTGGAATATTTTTTTCCAATAAATTCACTTTTGTTCAACTACAGTTCTGTCTATTGAATTGATTCCTGGTGTAATTGTCTTGGTCTCCCATGACAACATCTCTCCATACTTCTTTGCTGATTCTGATCTTGCATGTATCTTCTTTTAATCTAATGGTTGATGTGGCATTCTCATAAATGTTCTTTATAATACCATTGTACGCTTCAACATTTTGTCTTCTTAATGCATCTAGGACCACTGAGGCAGGCGGAATTAAATGCTTTTTCATAATCTACGAATCCTAAACCGAGTGGTAGATCGTATTAATTACTTCAGGAAATCCACTTCTTGTATGATTTCGATGTGGTCCATTGTGTTGTATCCGCTGCGAAATTCCACTTGTTCTCTAGGCTGAGCAAAGTCTAGGGTTTGTTGGGATTGGAAGTAGACGGCTTGGTCAGTAGCTCTTGATGTCTTTGGCTCCGTTCTTGTGGATGAGGATTACTATGGCATTACTCCATTGCTCTGGAATTTACCCGTTCAAGGATTCAATATTTCAGTTGTAATTCTATCTTCCTGGGAGCCTTCCCATTCTTCATGGATTTTATTGCTTTGCCACTTCTTCTGGAAGGATGCATGGTACATCATTGGTGGTTACATCTCGCTTGTCTTCTGCTGGATTAAACCCTGCGTGATCTGTATTCACGTACAATTTCATGTAGAAGTCTTCAACTCTCTTTATGATAAGTGCACGGTCTCTAATTGTTGATCAATCGTTTTGTTTGAGTGCAATGATTTGCTTCTTCCCAACCATAAATCACTGCTTTTGTCTTCTTTAAGCTTTTGTTATCTACAAGTGTCTCCTTCACCATATCACAGTTACATTTTCTTATACATTTATACATTTGCGAATTCTCTTGCACAGCTCTGCATATTCAATTCTTATTCCTGCATTTTGGGATTGCTTCATTTCTCCAATCTTCATAATTCTTTGTAAAAGTTTCCCCCTGCATTTTGAGCACGCTGAAGCGATATTTCAGTTCTAGTTGAAGTTCTCTGCTGCTATTCTTGAGGTTCTTCATGTTGATTGTTTTTGTCTTTCCAACTTTGGTTCGCTACAGATTACATCTGGATCTACAGGTGATCACACCTTCTGTCAAAATGGTTAAGGACTGTGCAGTCTTCAAACCATATGTTTCTTGTTAAGTCAGGATAATCAATTTCTTTCTTAACTTCATTGGGTCCATTCCATGTTCATTTTCTATTTGGATTCTTTTTGAAGAGTGAATTCATGATGTAGAAATGTTCACATTCTGCAAATTCTATCAATCTGTCCCCACGTACTTTCCTGTTACCGTAACCATACTTACCAGCTGTTGGGCACCAATCTTTGCATTGAAATCTCCGATACCGATCTTGAGCTGACAATTTCCTGTGTTGTCAAGTTGGGTGATTTCATGGTAAAGTCTTCCACTTCATACATACACCCCTATGCAGTGCCCCAATGTGTTACCTTTGCTGGATCTCCTCCAGGTAGTTTGCTCTTCAGGGTTCTCATACTCCTCATCTTGGGGCGGGGACTCCATAGGGATGGGAGGGGGCACTTTACTGAAGGGAGGGGACTTTATGGCTTCTGCAAAGAGACAGACTGTGAAAATCCACAGAGAAACACAAACATAGAAATGCTGTTATACACACACACAGACACAGACAGGCAGAGACAGAGACACTGACACACAGAGACACTGGCATACAGACATGATATACAAACACACACACACACACACACAGTATGTATATATATCATCTTCAACCCTTTTCTATCCACTGCTGCCCAATGATCTTCTAGCTACTGCTGTTACGTTTGGTTGTCGTCTTTGTCTTTTGATATCCCTTGGAATCCAGTTGAGTACCATCCCGTCCAACAATGGTCATTTCTTCTTGTGATATGTCCGGCGCACTGCCATTTTAATTTCTTCAATCTTGTGATGTCACAGATTTCTGTTTCCCAGCGAACCCATTCTTTATTTTTCCTGTCTCTTTGTTTAACCCTTTGGGTGTAGTTACCACATCATAGGGTCTGGCACTCCAGGGGCCAAGACGTAGTAGTGACATCATAATAGTACTGCTCGTTTTTCGAGGGGAAATTGCGTTCTTCTCCGTCTCTGTGTGCCGTCCCCAGCAGCTCAGAAGGTAAGAAGCCGTCTCTGGTCTGTCCCAACCCCCAAGATGACGTAGATCAGGGGTGCGCAAAGTGGGGGCGCGAGATTTTCTGGGAAGGGCACGGCTGTTACAGAGGCCTCGCGCTTCCCCAAAGGCATTTAAAATAATCGCGCAAGGCCTCTGTAACTTTTCACTTATCTGGAGTTCCAGCGACGTGTCTCCATGGCAACCGGCCATTGCCATGGCAACGTGACGTCACATGACCCCGCAGCGTCATTTGACGCTGGATCCGTGAAGGGAGGGGGCGCGCAATCCAGGGGAGACAGGGTCATTTTATTTCATTGCCTTGTTTTGCTTTGTGACTGATCCCTTAAATATAAATGGTGTTAAAAGACCTGGTTCACCGTGACATAGAGCGTCACGGTTCTGATGTATTAGGATCTTTTAACAGGTATTATGCAGAGAGTCTATACCGATATTTTGGGAAATAATCACACTGAACTTCAAATTGGATAGCACTTGTTTACAAATATAAACAAAGTGATATTTGCAGTTTAGTATTGCTCTTTATGTGTACAGTAATGAGCAATAGTTGGATTATTCCATGCATCCCTACATCTACGTAGCAGTTGCCTTGCAACTATGTAGCCAACAGAAGTAACTCTGTAAGCAAGAGTGATTGTGTGTTTAAAAGAAACGTCTGAGCATGCTATTTGGAGCTTGGAGCATGGCAGGTAAGTGGTTACTGACCATCTCATTAGTGTCCAAAGTTTCCCTTTTAGCTGTAAACATAGGGATACCTATTAGCATGTAACACATAGGGTTATATTTTGTGGTGTTAAAAACCACTCGCCTCTTTTCACGCAACTTTTCCTGGATTAGCATCATATAATGATTGCATAGTTTATTCCAGGTAAAAAAGTAGTGTAGCGTAATGTGTATGTTAGAAGCTATGAGCTAAACTGCCACTATATTGTGGTGTTACGAACCCCTAACCTCTTTACACGCAGCCGTACCTAATCTTTCATCACATAAGTATCTGATGGTATAGACCGGTTGAATATATTAGCGTGTGGTGTGCAAAGTACTTTTAGACATACTCTGATAGCAAATATAACGGAGAGTAATTACCATGTGTTCTCCTATGTTGTCTAGTACCTGCATGTCGATGATCGCTTCGCTCGCATAGCGCAATTTCCCAAGGCTCCTATTGGTCGGTGGGGAATGTTGTTCCCCTATTGCCTTTATTATACACCACTTGGGTGTTAGTAGGGAGGCGGAGCCACTAAACGTAACCCTTTCTATGCTAAAGTACTAGCCGCTTGTCGCGGCTGCAATAGATAAGTGTGTTTACTTTTTCAGTATGTCCCGGCTATCATTTATTTTCCGTAGATCAAAGTAGATGGATGGTATTTACCTGTTAGTACAAAGGGGGGGGGGGGGAAGTGTTGCGATTAGCAACAGATATGAATGCTCTCTTAGTATGTCTAAAAATCGATCAGCACGAGGCACACATTTGTTTCAAATTGCCATAAATGAGACATCCATATTGCTGTATGAATGAAATTAAAATATTGTGACTGTAGATCTTTATTAAAATTCTCCTCACGCATTTTTCCGAATGTTCTGCAGATTTAGGCAGTGTTCGTCTTAATTAAAGCAGATATAATGCTAGAGGTTCAGTATAAAGAGAAGCATAGACCATGTTCCATATGAAGTTAATATTTACCAGATCATTGCTGTTAAGTGCAGTCTTAATATAGTACAACAGTAAAGTACTATATAGATATATAGTGATATCTCCGTGGTATTGTCTAACTTTGACGTTCCAGAAATCAGTGTATAATCATAACCCAGTATTAAACTGTACAGAGGTACATACATAGGAGATGGTATACCCCATGAATATTCCTCCTACAGTAATATCTATAATGTATATATTCCAGGTCCTTATACATTCTCACCACAAACAATCTGAAGATTGCAGACTGTTGATGGCGAGTACCCCATGATGTATTAAATGTGATGATAATTTTAGATCAATCTGGTTATTAACATTAAAAAAATGGTGAGAACATAAATCCTTCATTAAGGGCTTGCGATGCAAGTGTCTCTAAATTAAAGATCCACCTAGCCCCTCTTTTTAGTAGTGGGGTATCTCAGTCACCACCTCTGAGCCCAAGATGGGTATGGTCTATGTCCATGAACCTGAGGACTCTGTGGTCCCCATTATGGACACTATGTATGTGTCGTGCTACCGGGGTATCTAGATTGTTCCTAACTGCCCCAATATGTTCAAGTATCCTTCTACGAAATTGTCTTTTTGTTTTGCCTATACATTTCTTTTGACAGAGCATTCAATTTGATAGATGACCTCTGATGATAGGCAGTTAATAAAGCTTCGAATCGTGAATACTTTTGCATTATTCCAGTTGTTAGATGTTTTAGTTGTTTTGATGTATTCACATGCTTTGCACTGGGTATATTTAAAGGAGCCGTTTGGTTTTGACGGAAGCCAGGTTGGTCTACTTTGTCTCTCGTAGTGGCTTTGTATAAGGAGATCCCTAAAGTTTTGTGGTCGTCTACCCGTGATGGATGGATAGGGCATGAGCACATCTTTAAGGTCAATATGCCAGTGCTTCTTGAAGATTTGCTGTATTGTACCCCAATGTTGATTGTATGTACCTATGCAACGTATTATAGGTTGGTCACCCCCACAGGGGTATATTTTGCCTTTTGTATGCACGATTCATTACTTTCTTACTATAGCACCTTTGGAGGAATCGTCATTAGTGAAGCTTGTGTCTCGAAAGATTGATCTGTAGAACAGTTTCTACGGATTCTTAGCAACTGTCCCATAGGTATCCCTCTAATGAGGTCATGTGGGTGATGACTTGGTACTCATAAGTTTTAAATTTATTTGGTTCAAATTAAGTACATCAATGAATTGCTTTAAGGTTGTGTGATCCCCTTTCCATAGGAGAAGCACATCATCAATGTACCTTACCCATAGTATAATTTTGTCAGTATATACTTCCATCCCCTCTGTGAATACGGTCTCGGTTTCCCACCAGCCCAGGTACAGATTAGCATATAACGGGGCACATGTTGTCCCCATCGCCGTACCCTGGGTCGGGTGGTAAAGCTTCCTATCAAAAAGGAAGAAATTCCTTGTGAGTACGAATTTTAGGAGTTTGAGGAACACTTCGTTGTGGTTCTTATAGCATTCCCCCCTTGTATCCAAAAATACTTCGTCGCCCTTATTCCGACTTCATGTGGAATACTTGAAATATAGGCTTTCCATGTCTAATGATACCAAAAGTGTATCATTGTCAATGGAGATACCACCCAGTTTCCTCAGAACGTCCTTACTGTCCTGTAAGTAAGAGGGCAAATCTGTAATGAATGGTCTTAGAATGTAGTCTAGATACTGGCTGACCTTTTCCGTATTGTTACCAATACCCGATACTACGGGCACCCAGGTGGTGGGGATTTTCTCTTATGTACCTTAGGGAGACTGTAGAAGGTTGACAGACGAGGTATTTTAACCAACATAAAGTCTCTTTCTTGTATACTCGGGGCTTTTGTTAATACCCCTGCATCCAAGATGCGAATGAGATCAGAGTTGAATTTTATAGTTGTATTGCTGTCAAAGACTCTATAGCAGTTCCTATCGCTTAGTAGTGTGATATTTTCCTTGACGTAATCTTCATTCGTCATGACTACAATGTTGCCCCCTTTATCGGAGGGTTTAATTATGATAAATGGCTCTTTAGATAGTTCAGTCGGGGCCTCTCTCTCTTCAACTGTCAAGTTGTCGATCCCTGTGTTCTTCAGGAGTTTTTTAAGGTCTGCAGTTACTAGACTAACAAACACGTCCACATTAGGGCAAGTATCTGGAGGTGGTAATCTGTCAAGTTGGGTAATTTCATGATGGAAGTCTTCCACTTCATACATACACACACACACACACACACACACACAGACACATACATCCCTATGCAGTGCCCCAATGTGTTACCTTTGCTGGATCTCCTCCAGGTAGTTTGCTCTTTAGGGTTCTCATACTCCTCATCTTGGGGCGGGGGCTGCATAGGGATGGGAGGGGGCACTTTACTGAATGGACGGGACTTTGTGGCTCCTGCAAAGAGACAGACTGTGAAAATCCACAGAGACACACAAACATAGAAATGCTGTTATACACACTGACACAAACACACAGAGACACTGGCATACAGACATGAGATATATATATATATATCAAATAAAAATAGCACTTGTGTGCACATTGACATGTATACACAGAAACACTGTATGTATGTATGTATGTATGTATGTATGTATGTATGTATGTATATCATCTTCAACCCTTGTCAATCCACTGCTGCCCAATGATCTTCTATATACTACTGTTACGTTTGGTTGTCGTCTTTGTCTTTTGATATCCCTTGGAATCCAGTTGAGTACCATCCCGTCCAACAATGGTCATTTCTTCTTGTGAGATGTCCGGCGCACTGCCATTTTAATTTCTTCAATCTTGTGATGTCACAGATTTCTGTTTCCCAGCGAACCCATTCTTTATTTTTCCTGTCTCTTTGTTTAACCCTTTGGGTGTAGCTTCCACATCATAGGGTCTGGCACTCCAGGGGCCAAGACGTAGTAGCGACATCATAATAGTACTGCTCGTTTTTCGAGGGGAAATCTCGTTCTTCTCCGTCTCTGTGCCGTCCCCAGCAGCTCAAAAGGTAAGAAGCCATCTCTGGTCTGTCCCAACCTCCAGGATGATGTAGATCAGGGGGGCGCGAGATTTTCTGGGAGGGGCGCGGCTGTTACAGAGGCCCCGTGCTTCCCCGAAGGCATTTAAAATAAATGCCGGGGATCGCGCGAGGCCTCTGCAACTTTTTAATTACCTGGAGTTCCAGCGACGCGTCTCCATGGCAACTGGCGCCAAATGACGCAGCGGAGCCATGTGACGTCACGTTGCCATGGTCATGTGATGTCACGTTGCCATGGTCATGTGATGTCACGTTGCCATGGCAATGTGACATCATGACCCCACGGCGTCATTTGATGCCGGAGCCATGCAGGGAGGGGGGGGGGGATTTGCGCGCCGGAGGGGAGAGGAAACAGGGGGGGCGCATGTAGATAAGTTTGCGCACCCCTGATGTAGATGATGGAATATGGGTTTCTATGTCATTAGGGGGATACTATAGGACCATATTCGGTCATACCTGAAAGATCATTGGATGGGGGCCTTCATCCAGCAGTGTATCCACAAGGGCTGATAGGGAGGGGGTGGGGGGAAGAAATACATGCTGGGGGAGAGGAGAAAGTGAGCAGGCTGGGGGGAGAGAGTGAGATGCTGTGGGGGGAGGGGGGGAGGGAGAGGAGATAGTGAGAATGGTTGAGGGGAGAGGAGAGAGTGAGAGAGGCTTCAAGTTTGTCCTGGGCCCCAAAAATGTTGTTGGCGGACACACACACACACACACACACACACACACACACACACACGTGTGGGTGTATACAGATAGATGTGTGTGTGTGTACAGTGTAAATATATATACATTTATGGTGTTGGGGAGGTTTAAACCTGTTTTTTCTCGTGGGTATTCCTCTATGACTTCTCCATTTTCATTATTCACCTCGATAACTCCTGCAACACACAGACACACACATTACTTACATATCACATACAGTTTATACACACACACACATGCACACATTACCCACACACATTGCGTCAAACAAACCACACACACATTACACAGAAACTTATATCACACACACACACAAACACATACATTATCTGCTATATCTGCTCAGGTTATGAATGAAAAACAGAGCAAATTTGAAGCACAATATCTGTGTGCCTTCATCTTTTATGTATTGAAATACATATTACTACAGACACACACACACTACTACAGGTACACACTTCCTACTATAGACATGCATACAGACAACTACAAACAGACACACTACTACACACACAATGCAACCGGCATACACACACGCATTGCTCCAGACAGACATGCTACTACAGACACCCACTACTAGACATACAGATTACTACAGACACATTACTACACACACACACACACACACACACACACACACACACACACACACACACACACACACACACACACACACACACACACTACTACAGATAAACACAAGTAAGTGCTCACACATATTACTAAGCACACACATTGCAAAAGACACAGACTACTACACGCACATACACACATTGCTACGGGCAAACACATGTGCTCACATACATTACTACACACACAGATTGCAACAGAAACACACTACTACAGATATACTACTACAGGCACTTACACACTACTATAGACAGAAATACACACATACTACTACAGAGACACAGACACATTGATAGACAAACACAAGCACTCACACACATTACTACACACTACTCTTTGACAAAGCGCCCTGTGCATGAAACATGTTGGAGGATCTGTCAGGACTCTAACTGTATGTTTTTTTAACTAATAAATACTTTTCAAATGGTCATTTCTGTCCAAATTGCATTTTTCACCTGTGCACCGGTTTCCATTTTGTACTCCATCATTACCACGCACACACGCACACACGCACACACGCACACACACGCACACACGCACACACACACTACTCAGGCACACACACACTACTCAGGCACACACACACTACTCAGGCACACACACACTACTCAGGCACACACACACACACTACTCAGGCACACACTACTCAGGCACACACATACACACACACACACACACACTACTCAGGCACACACACACACACACACACTACTCAGGCACACACACACACTACTCAGGCACACACACTACTCAGGCACACATGCTCACTACTACAGATGCACACATTACTACAGACAAACATGCATATTACTACACACCCACATCCTCCCTACTATAGACACACACATTGCTACAGGCAAGCACATGCACTCACAAATTACTACACACACACACACACACACACACACACACACACACACACACACACATATATTGCAACAGAAACACACTCATACAGGCACTCACACACACTATAACACACATTGCAACAGAAACACTAATACATACACACACACACACGCATTGCTCCAGACAGACATGCTGCCACACACACACACACACACACTACTACAGACATGGATTACTACAGACACACCCTCCCTACTACACACACAGACACACACATTGCTACGGATAACCACAGATACTCACAGACATTGCAACAGAAATATTTTACTGCAGACCCACACATTGCTACGGACACAAACATTGCAATAGAAACACACTACTACAGGCACTCACACACAAAAATTACTGCATACACACATATGGACATTACTACAGATACACACACTACTACAATCACACGCACATACATTACTACAGACACATTACTACAGACAAACACGCAAATTACAGAGACACAGGCCTACTATAGACAGACTGCAACACATTGCTACAGACAAACACAGGCACACACATTACCACACACACAAGTACAAGCACGAGTACAAGCACATGTAAGTTACTATAGACACACACATATTACTAAAAACAGACACCCTCACAGGCACACACACACAGCCACACATTACTACAAACATAGTTACTGCACACACACATTAGTACAGATGCACGCACACAATACTACAGACACTCACACACCACTAAGCACACACAGTACAACAGTCTCACACAAACATTACTTCAAACACACAATCCCTTCTACAGACACCCACACCTACACCCACACACATTACCACAAACTAAACACACATTACTACAGACACATTACTACAGTCACGCATACAGTACTACTACACAGACAAACGTACATCACTACAGAGATACAAGCGTATGACTATAGGTACACACACACCAACGAGAAATAGAACCTACCAATACACACATTACAGACACAAACTATACAAAGGCACACTGAGAAACACACACACACTCTAGTAAAACATACATACAAGATGTACAGAGCGACACACAGCGCAGTATTACACAGCCCTGTGTGTACTGCACACACATACACTTTCAAATGATAGATAGCGGAAATAGCCGTGTTAGTCCAGTTGCGATAATGCAGAATAAATGAGTTCTTCAGTATTAGGTGATACATTTTTATTCCAAATAAAAAAAGGTACTGTATATCATAGGACAATCTTTCGAGAGTTTTCAGAGTGAATCAGTATTGCTGACCAGAGGAAGAGAGGAGAACTCTCGAAAGCTTGTCCTATGAAATAAATTGTTAGTCCAAATAAAAAAGGTATCACCTAATACTGAAGAACTCATTTATTCTGTAAATTGCAAAGCCAGTTACAACCAACCTCACACTGATGAGACCCATTAAGGTTGAAACATGTCTGTGAGTGGTTTCTCTGGCTTTGCATCTGATTCCCATGCTGTGCTTAAAAGCTGTGTTAACAGTGAGTATTAGCTTATATGGGCTCCATGTAACAATGGTTTTTCAGACAAAAGGTGACATGGTGTGCTCATTTGCATGTCATTTCCCAGAATCCCTTGCTGCAGTGGAAGCACTGTATGCTGGGGATAATGGTGAAAGGCAGGGTTGCAGACCTGCCTAAGACATATGAATGTGCTCACAAGTGATCTTTTTATTGGATATATATATATATAAATAAATCAAAAACGAATAGACGATACCGTTCTGTGACTAACGAAATGCTTTTATTTGTGCGAGCTTTCGAGATACACTGATCTCTTCTTCCGGCGATGTTACATGGATAAAACAAGAGTTTTTTACTTACAAAAAGTTCATCTTGGCATATATCTGTGACTGAAACCTTTCCCTCCCCCCTGTGCAGTATGCGATTGTTTATATATATATATATATATATATATATTTTTTTATTATTATTTTTTACAAAGGGTCTGCAGCATTCTCCTGATGAAAAAGATACATTTATTGAAACATAGGGCAACCAACGTAACGTAGAGCAACGTACGTTTCGGACCCACACGGTCCTTTCTCAAGCTCTCTATATAATCATAATCGCATACTGCACAGGGGGGAGGGATAGGTTTCAGTCACAGATACATTCCAAGAGGCACTGTTTTTAAGTAAAAACCTCTCTTGTTATATATTAGTATAGTATAGTATACAAGATATATAAACGCACCGATTTTGTTCTCGTATTCATTGCGTTTCTCAAATGGAGACAGACGATTTAATGAGATTTTTACAAAATGATCCACAACCTTAGCCATGGAGGAGCAGGTAACCTACAGAGAGATAAACAGTATATTATACACACTGGTATGATATATATGAGAGAATGAATCTCAAACTGTTGCAGGAAGCTGTGTAAATAATTATACACACAGATAAAATGTATGTATGAATGTACGTATGCCTTTATTTATATAGCGCCATTAATGTACTCAGCGCTTCACAGCAATAATACGCGTGACAATCATATAAATAACAAATAATACAAATAACACATAAAAGGGAGAAGTGCTTCAGGCATAAAAGTAACATTAAGGAAAAGGAGTACCTGCTCTGAAGAGCTTACAATCTAATTGGTAGGGAGAACGTACAGAGACAGTAGGATGGCGTTCTGGTAAGTGTGTCTGCAAGGTGCCACGGTTTATGTATGAGGTGTAAAGTATCAGCCACTGAGCTACTCATATGCTTCGTTAAGCAGGTGTGTTTTAAGTTGGGTCTTCAAGGTGGATAGAGAGGGTACTTGTCGGGTATTGAGGGGAAGGGCATTCCAGAGGTGTGGTGCAGTCCGTGAGAAAGGTTTAAGGCGGGAGAGGGCTTTCGATACAAAGGGGTTGAGAGAAGACATGCTTGAGTGGAACACAAGAGTCGGGATGGTGCATAGCGAGAAATTAGGGCTGAGATGTAAGGAGGGGCAGAAGAGTGTAAAGCTTTAAAAGTGAGGAGGAGAATTGAGTGTGTGATACGGGATTTGATAGGAAGCCAGGAGAGGAATTTCAGCAGGGGAGACGCTGAGACAGATTTAGGAAAGAGTAGAGTGATTCTGGCAGCAGCGTGTAGGATAGATTGTAGGGGAGACAGGTGGGAGGCAGGAAGGCCAGACAGCAGGAGGTTACAGTAATCAAGACGGGAGAGAATGAGGGTCTGTGTCAGAGTTGTTGCAGTCGAGCAACAGAGAAAAGGGCGAATCTTTGTAATATTGCGGAGGAAAAAGCAACAGGTTTCAGCTACCTTTTGAATGTGAGAGGAGAATGTGACCCCTAGGCAGTGTGCTTGGGCTACTGGGTGAATTATAGTACTTCAAACAGTAATGTGGAAGAAGGTAGTAGGGCCAGGTTTGAGAGGAAGTATGAGGAGCTCGGTTTTTGACATGTCAAGTTTAAGTCAGCGGAGGGCCATGTGTCTCCTTACCCGTGGCTCCACCTGGATGACATAGCCCTCCTGCTCCAGTGTGATCCTGTAATGCTTCAGCACAAACTGGCTGTAAGAGAGACGCCAAATGAAGCAGCAACACCCGTAGCAGTTTGCCTTTCTGTGTGGCCCTGTGACAATGTGTGGCAGTGTTGGCCTCATGTGACATTACTTGCGTTGTGAGCCCCTGCATGGCATTACTATTAATTCCCTACCGTGGCATTGCCAATGGAACAGTCTTCTCTCTCGTGGCAATGCATGGGACACTGTCGCAACCCCACCCCCATGTGACATTACCTGTGACACTGTCTTACATGCCATGTTGTAACCCATGGCTCTGGCTCCTTCCCGTGGTGTTACTACTCGTGGGTCTGTCTCCCCTCCCATGGCATTACTTGTGGGTCTGTCTCCCCTCCCATCACATTACATTACCCATGGCACTGCCAACCCCGTGGCATTACCTGTGGATCTTCTGGCAGGTGGTGAGAGACAGGCTCTCCTTGTCCCCCCCTGGGCGCAGTAGAAGGCTCCCAAACGCCGGGTTTTCCTTCAGCAGAGACTCGGCCTCTATCCGTGACACATCATAGAAACAGCTGGGGGAGGTAGACAGTAAGGGAGCGATCAGTAAGTGTGGGAGAGGGTGTTTTCCTTTGTTTCCCGCCCCCCCCCCCCCCCCCATATTAACTTACACCCTTCCTTCCTTTCCCACTCACCTGGGGTTCTCGTCCTGTGTACTGCGCTCCATCTCCTCTCTTGCCCTTCTCTCCTTCTCTTTTTGCAGTGCTTCCTTCAGAGACAGGAGGGGTCCAGGGAGCAGTGTCACCGATGCGGGTATCTTCAGCTGCAGGGGCAGGAGGAGACTTGTCAGGGAAAGAACCGGACTGATTGGGTGAGGGAGGGGGCTGGAGCGGCCTGATGAACCAAGATAAGCAGTATACTAAGGGGGAAGGAAGAAGGGGGTTCTGATGGATGGGGAGCAGGAGAGGCCTAATAAGGGGGTGCAGGAGTGGTTAGATGGGGTAGGTAGGAGTAGTCTCATTGGTGGGGGGGGGGGGGGGAGAGGGCAGGTGTGGCTCCGATGGGCGAGGGACAGGAGTGGCCTGATTTGGGGGGAGGGGGGGCAGTGATGTCATGGGATTAGCTGCAGGGGCAGCAGGAGACTTGTCAGGGGCAGAACTGAACTAACGGGGGGGAGGCAAAAGAGGTAGAAGTGGTCTGATGGGGGAGTATCATGGGCTGAGATAAGGATTCCGACTCCCGGGGATACCAGGATCGCAGCACCAGTCTTGGGGTGAGCGTACCTCTGCTATAGTGAGGATGAATGCGCACCACATCCCACGGCTGTCCACTGACTCCGTCTGCAACCAGTGGAGGAGCACTTAGTGTCATACACACATACACACACATCTCAGAGAATGGCCTATATACATTAAAGGACAGTACAATGTTATCTCTCTTCTCTTTGTTCTGTTTCAGGTATACAGTATAGAGATAAATATATGAGCCTTCATGCAGGTATACAGGGCAGCACAATACATGACAAGACGCTGCTAACAGCACAAGGACACAGACTCTGCACTGACACAGGAGCAAACGGCACGTTATAATCACTTTAGGGAAATAATTATGGCGCTCGCTACATTAACCCCTTCACTGCCAGAGGCATTGAATTCCGAGTGTGGTACAGTATTATATCGCTCTGCGCGTGGTATTATATATTGCTCTGCGCGTGGTATTATATATTGCTCTGCGCGTGGCATTATATCGCTCTGCGCGTGGTATTATATCGCTTTGCATGTTAACATATTGCTCTGTGATATATTCTAGGTCCCTCAGGAGGTTAATTATCCATTAGCCTCTTGTTCTTTTTTTTTTTTCTTCTCTGGGCCGGTTGATTTGTTATCAGTGCTCAGGTATTGTGACACCTGGCTCTAGTGTGATAAGAGTCCCGCTTGTCACTGCCAGGACACCCATGCCTCATGACAGTGCACGTTCTGTGCCAGGGTGCCCTGTTGTCGATGTCTGAGCTCTGTGGGAGCAGGCTTAACGCCTGGGAATAGGGTGCTCACCTTTAGCTGCACCTCTCGCCCCTTGAGACGCAGAGAGAAGGGGTAGTGGTGGAGGCCGTTAGCACCAATGCTGACTGCGGACTCCGTCAGAGACACATAATCATCCAGACTGAGGCAGTCCACACGCTGCATGGGGGGAAGTGGGGACGGGGGGGGGGGGGCACAGAGTTACACACAAGGCAATAGCAGTACCAGCTCCCTTCAGCACAGGGCAGTTACACCTTCCTCTGTAGACTAACCACAGACAGGGGCAGTGCCAGCCAATTATCTATACGAACCACAGGGCAAGGTCAGTGCCAGCCAATTCTTTATAGTAACCACAGGGCAGGGGCGGTGCCAGTCTCCTCCATCTACTAAATAAATTACAGGGGCATTGCCAGCCTCACCCATACATCACAGGGTAGGGGCAGTGGCAGCTTTCTCTATATACTGAAAACAGCAGGGGCAGTTCCAGCCTTCTACATGTACCACCGGAGAGCAGAGTTAGTGCCAGCCCCATCCAGCGATACCCCCTTTCCGTGTGCGTGATGGCAGTGGCCTCTCCTTGTGCGTGTGATAGCGATGCACCCTCCCCGTGTTTGAGACGGTGGCGCCCCCTCCCCATGTGCGTGACATCGGTGCCCCCTCCCCGTGTGCGTGACAGCGGCGCCCCCTCCCCGTGTGCGTGACAACTGAGTCCCCTCCCTGTGTGCGTGACAGCTGAGGCCCCTCACCGTGACAGTGGCGCCCCCTCCCCGTGTACATGACAGCGGCGCCCCTCCCCATGTGCGTGACAGCGGCGCCCCCTCCCCGTGTGCGTGACAGCTGAGTCCCCTCCCCGTGTGTGTGACAGCTGAGGCCCCTCACCGTGACAGTGGCGCCCCCTCCCCGTGTACATGACAGCGGCGCCCCCTCCCCATGTGCGTGACAGCGGTGCCCCCTGCCCGTGTGCGTGACAGCGGCGCCCCCTCCCCTTGTGAGTGGAGAATAAAAAGCAGCAGTACCCGCAGGTCCTTGTGGTTCGAGTAGAAGCAGAGAGTGTTCCCCTGGAGTCCGACCCAGAGCTTCTTATAAACCTGCAAGAAACTCACTGGATTACAGAGTGGAACGGTCTGCA